>NC_048303.1:56158594-56343452 GCF_013100865.1 Trachemys scripta elegans | reverse complement strand
CTAATTATCTTACTGTTATAGATGATGGATTTCAGAGTAGCAGCCGTGTTAGTCTGTATCCGCAAAAAGAACAGGAGTACTTGTGGCACCTTAGAGACTAACAAATTTATTAGAGCATAAGCTTTCGTGGGCTGTAGCCCAGATGTGGGCTGTAGCCCACGAAAGCTTATGCTCTAATAAATTTGTTAGTCTCTAAGGTGCCACAAGTACTCCTGTTCTTTTTAGATGATGGATTGTAATTCTCCATCCTCTGTAGGACAAAACCCTTGTTCACTATTGCTCCTGATACTTATGTGGGTTGGTCTGTCAAGGCCTTTGTTTATTTTTAACATGCTGAAACAATATAATAGTTTTAAGAATAGTGCAAACTACGACAGTATGTTGTTGGCAAGCATGTCACACTGTCAACACAACTACATATTTTGATGGGACTGTGATCCTTTATGGTCATATTAAAAAATTCTTTGAGGTCTGACTACCTGCTGTGATGTAATATCTCAGTCACTCTACACAGTATCTAGTAATTCTAAATAATTTAAAAGATGAACATTTAAATAAGAGGATGCATTTATTAAATTATATCCTGGCTAAATGAACCACAACTTTTTTATAACAAAATCTTATTGTTTACCTTATTGTATTGTGTGTATGTTTTAAGTACTCTGTTGTCACTATCTTGATATGGACATGGTAGGTACAAAATCCATCCTTCACACCTCGTGTAGCAGCTTTTCACGCAAAGTCACTGCAGCATCTTTTCAAGTGTTTTTTAAAGCTTATTTTTCAGATGCAAAAGTATATCTTAACATAGGCATTGTTCAAACAGATTTCTGAAAATGTAAACTAAGCTTCCAGAGCTTCAAAGTGTGTTGTAGGGGGTCCTTTTCTGAGGAGTACTAACTCCAAGATGTTGTCTGTAAGATGTAGTCACTCTTTTTAAAGCATTATTTCAGTTCCAAAAGGCTTTGAACACTGTTTAAGTTTAGATAGTTTTTTTTGTAATTGAAAATGACCCATTTAAGCTTCAAAAGCAGCACCAACGACTCATCAACAGTGTTTTGGATTCATCTTTCAAAGGAGTGAATCTCATTGGCTGGTTTGACATCTGTTGAAGTTCTGTTGTTCTGTTTTTATTAGAACAGCATATTTGAATATACATCATCAAAAAAAAATCTATAAATACTATAAATCTAGATTTGCTACTTCAGCAGAGTAAACTGCAGATTCTGATTATGATATCGCAAGAGTCTGCAAAATTTTGCACTTGCCTCATGGGGGCCACAAAATTGTAAAAGAATACAGATAATATCACAAAATAAACTTTGCGTGTAAGTGTGAGTGCACATATAATTCTGTAATATATATAATGTGTGTATGTAATATGCATAGATACATGTGCATTTATATAGAGTATAACTTCATTCCCTCAGACTGTCTTTTAGTAACTTTATTTTATCCACTATATTTGCTCCATTAATGTCAGCCCAGAGAGTGCATATATATCATTCTGCAAGAAAGAAGATGGAGAGAGGAAAAAAGCAAAATTATTGTGATGCCACTCACTTTATGATGCCACTCACTTTATAAACACATATGGTTGGCTGGTTTGTCCTGTTCATTTGTTTTCTTATCTCCACCAGCTGAGAAGTTATGTTGTCTGGTTAGTTTTTTAGTTTTTTCTTCAGTGAAGATATAGCCTATCCTTTTCATCAAAATTATCCAGGTTAGGACAGGGCTTTTATTTTCTCCTACATATTGGAGCATTTTAGAGCAGCGCTGGGCAGAAAACAGTTTTCCCTTCTCATGAGAATATTTAAAGATTTCTAAAAAAAATTTCCATCCCAAATTGGGCAAAACATCAACATCTCAGAAATGTCTGTGAACTGAAAATCCCTCAAATAAATTTGATCAGGTCAATCAAAATGTCTTGTTTTGATATTGACCTTCCTTTTTAGCTTTTTTTAAACTATAAATTAACTTACATTTGAAGCAAAATGTCATTTTGACCCCAAAATTTGATTTTTTTTTTCATTTAGAAAATGTCAAAACAGAATATTTTAACAACTTAAAAACTATTTTTTCAAAATGGGAAATTCATCAAAACTGACCTTTTTCACAAAAACTTTTGGTTTTGACAAATCATCATTTTCTGACAAAAAATAATGGTTCGCTGAAATATTCTCAACCAGTTTTACTCTAGAAGAAGTTGGACAGACCACAAACCAGGGGTTGGGCTCCATGCAATTAGAAGAGCTGGTGGTGGGAGAACAGAGCCCTCTGGTTGTAATATGTCCCATTGTATCTTAAATAGCCATGAGACCAGAACTTTGACCCTACTAGACATTAGAGGCCTTTTCAGATGAAGTAAAACAATACATGCAGTCCTGTTACTTCATCAGCTCCATACCTGCTTCCCTTCTTTCTCCCTTACCAATATAGCTGAAATGTAATTTCAACCTGGCACCTGTAAATGTATCAGTCCAAATCTAGCCAGGACAGGTACATGATGCCCCCCACCTTGCCCTATGGGACCTCAATCCTGGTGCTAAATGTAGCAGATCCTCTCTTTGAGTCCTTCAAGACTGTCTTGGGAAGATTTATTTATCCTTAGAATTGCCTTTTTGATGCTTAGTGCTGATCCAGGAGAACATGGAAAGCACAAGGTTTCTATTTTATGAATTCCTACCAAGTTTGTCATGAGCAATAGTTATAGAATCATAGAATATCAGGGTTGGAAGGGACCTCAGGAGGTCATCTAGTCCAACCCCCTGCTCAAAGCAGGACCAATTCCCAACTAAATCATCCCAGCCAGGGCTTTGTCAAGCCGGGCCTTAAAAACCTCCAAGGAAGGAGATTCCACCACCTCCCTAGGTAACGCATTCCAGTGCTTCACCACCCTCCTAGTGAAATAGCGTTTCCTAATATCCAACCTAGACCTCCCCCACTGCAACTTGAGACCATTGCTCCTTGTTCTTTCATCTGCCACCACTGAGAACAGCCGAGCTCCATCCTCTTTGGAACCCCCCTTCAGGTAGTTGAAGGCTGCTATCAAATCCCCCCTCATTCTTCTCTTCTGGAGACTAAACAATCCCAGTTCCCTCAGCCTCTCCTCATAAGTCATGTGCTCCAGACCCCTAATCATTATTGTTGCCCTCCGCTGGATTCTTTCCAATTTTTCCACATCCTTCTTGTAGTGTGGGGCCCAAAACTGGACACAGTACTCCAGATGAGGCCTCACCAGTGTCGAATCACGTTCCTCGATCTGCTGGCAATGCCCCTACTTATACAGCCCAAAATGCCGTTAGCCTTCTTGGCAACAAGAGCACACTATTGACTCATATCCAGCTTCTCGTCCACTGTGACCCCTAGGTCCTTTTCTGCAGAACTGCTACCTAGCCATTCAGTTCCTAGTCTGTAGCACTGCATAGGATTCTTCTGTCCTAAGTGCAGGACTCTGCACTTGTCCTTGTTGAACCTCATCAGGTTTTTTTGGCCCAATCCTCTAATTTGTCTAGGTCCCTCTGTATCCGATCCCTACCCTCCAGTGTATCTACCACTTATTTCCCCCTCCTCTCCCCGTCTCAAATTAATTATTTTGACTTGTTCCTCATTTGCTTTTCAGGATGGGCTAACCAGAGTAAAAAGGCTCCATCTTCTGCCAAGGCTTAACTGGTAGCTACGAGAGTTGGTGCTTTCCCTTTAGAACTGTGAGGTAGAGCTGACAGAAAAATTCCAGTTATTTTTCACAGGAAATTTTGAATATATATATATTTAAATATCCTGATTTTTTTTTCCAGTGAAAATCTGAAACAAAAACCTACAAATTTCTATTTGGTTTTCAAAAACTGAGAGCTGAATATTTTTATTAAAAATTAACTGGAAAATGAAATTTTTAAGTGAAATAACATTTGTTTTCTAGTTAAAAACGACAACAGAACTTTTTTCTTTGAAAATTTCTATCAAAATAAAAATGTTCTGTGAAAAGTCATTTTTTCATCAAAAAAACATTTCAATGAAAAAATTTCTACCAGCGATACTATGGATGTTCTTACGTGCTTCATGTCATTACAGATTTTATATTACAGTCTCTGCCAATGGTAGGTGGTTCCTATGTAGTATGATTCATCAGTCTTTATTCTTCTAGGTATCTGTCCAATGTCTTTAGAATGAGTACTATCTGGAAAGGCATAAGAGGGGAATGCTGATGCATGTTCTTACCTGTGATTTGGTTACTCCAAGTCCTTGTATGCCAGCCAAGACAATACCTTATTGTATTGATGAAATTGAGTTTGAGTTTCTGAAAGTTTTCCTGTGTGTGTTTTAGTTATTTATGATTGTCATTGCTTAGGGAATCTTTAACTGAACTAAGTCATCAGACAGCCATTTTATACAGAAAGTGACATCAGAAAAACTGCTTTTTTCCCTGTTTATCTTTATTGGTAAGAGAATGTATACTCACTCTGTGCCTGGGCTAACATGAAGGGACTCAGAGAAATCAAGTTACCTGGTAAGAAATTATCATTTTGTAGTTTGCAATTAAAAATAATGTACATCTTGTAACATAAAGTTAATTTTGTAAATAGAGTTATTCATGCAACATCTCTAAATACTATATAATTTATCATTATTAGCAAAGCTTGCTGAGGAATGAACAAAATCAAGAAGAAATGATACTACACTTTCTTCTGGATCTCTCCAGTCAGTGTGGGGTCTCATTTCCATGTACTCCAAGTGGGACATCTTTTGAGTTAACATCCAGAGCTTCCCTTCATGCCATTGAGGATGATTCATCTATGAATATCAAGTCTGTTTGGGATGATGTGAGATTACACCTTCGACGTTTCTTAGTAAATAGACTTCAGAGTCCTCATGAAACAAATACTGCTACTTTAAAACAGCAAATGCAGTTTAAAACTCAATGCATACAACACCTTTTGTTTCTATATCCAGAATCAGAAGTTCTAACCAAGTACCAAAACATGCAGAATAAATTGGTTTCTGAACTTCTTCAGAACTGTGTTCTATCTAGCTGTGGTGAAACAAACTTTGATAAGGTGGTTCATGGTTACAAAAGTTCAATACCTACACTATGCACAATGATAAAAGAGGATTTGTATATACTAAGTGGTACTGTAGATCCATCCTCAACACTGATGTTTATTAATGAAACTTATCTGGATACCATCACAGAAGAAATAACAGTTCTTCTTGAAAGACTTTGTGAACTGCAGTTCAAAGAAAATGCTCTACATATAATTAAGACAAGCAAGATTTCAAAGAAGCATAGAGGAACAGTTCATGCTTTGGGTTAGTGGCATTTTTATGTTCATTTTAGTTAGATTTTTATATATCTTGTTTATACTACCGTATTCTCTCTTTTGGTTGATTATTTCCCATGAAGACAGAAAGGCATGAAATTACCCATTCTAGTTTGATGCTTTTAATAGTATTCATGTAGCTGAATTATTGAAGATATCAGAAGTGTGACCCCAAAATTTTAAAATAGAACATTATTTTATAGCCATATATACAAAGCTGCAGTATATTACCATTGGGTAATATTTTCCTGTTGGAATATTAAAAAAAAACTAAAATTATAACTTCCATAGATTGTGTTAGTAGGTATGGGATTACAAATTATTGAATCTGGACAGGGAAAAACCCTCTCTATTCCCCAGAGTTGCTTTGAATGGACTGAAATTAAAAATTTAAAAATTAGACTGCAGCAACACAGACTCAATGCATTTAATTATAAAATAGTTGATACTAAATCCCACATAACTGGTCTGAAAGGTTTAGTATCCAGACTGTCTCAAAAAAATCTTTTTTTTTTTAAATAAATTTCCAACGCTTTTTAAATTAATATAGATTACTGTACTGATAATTGGTTTCATGTTTTTCAAAAGAAAGTTACAACAGTAAAGAGAATCCCACTGTTGACATTAGATACTTTATATACTTGTTTCACTATTGGTGAATCTGATAACCTTATTCTCAAAGGGAGTACTGAAGGTTTAAAAAATGCAATTATATAAAATGAAAACTCTTATTATGTAATTGGTAGAGAAGTTGTGTACAGGCATGCCATGCACAGTTTTAGAGTGGTATTGTATGTTGGAATTATGTATTTGTTTACAATAGCATCCACAGCAGGCTAAGTATTTTCTAGCAAGACAAGAAGGAATAGGGAGCTCACAGTCTTACGCTAGACATACAAACAAACAGGGGAAAGAGGTATAACAAAAAGTATTATGTTCCAGGTGTTGGTTTACCAGCTCTCCACAAAATAAGGTTATGTTCATTTTTTTTAAATCAATTTTCATGTTAGTATAAATCAAATAGAAACTCCATTGGTTTCTAAAGACAGAAGAGCCTCTTCAAGAGAGACTGAAATATGGAGACGATAGGGGCTTTGTGGGTGAGTAAAGGAAGTCTGGAACATGGAACAGGAGGCAGTACAGAAGAAAGCATGCAGACAGTCATGTGATAAACTGACATTACTGCTGGAGTGGAGGGGCAATGGGAGACAGGAAAAGGGCGGTTAAGTAGGTAGGGGCAAAGTAATGTTGAGCTGTGAAAGGAAGTTAGAATTTGGAGCGCTTAGCAGAAGGTAAGCCAGTGGAGAGATTCAAAGAGGTTACACATTAAGAACAACAAACAAGGATGATGACCCTAGCTCTGCAGCATTTTGTAGAGAGTGAATATTTATACTAGCACTTGTGTAACTCAGTTTTTAATCCATAGATCTCAAACACCTTTTCGTATTTGAGAAAATTGAGGAGAGCGAGATTAAAATAGCCCAAATTTCATTAATCTGTAAAAATGCATACTGTAGTGAATAGTGGGAATATCTTTTTTGTTCTGCTTAAATTTTTTATTTGCTCTATTTTAAATTCATTTTGTTTGCTGTAAAAGGTTCCCCCTAGATATTATAGTGCCGGTGTATTCATCTGGATCATTTTTGTTACTGTATTCTGCTGCTAATTTAAAAAAAAAAGGTAGATAAAATTACTTAAAAGCAAATCTTGGTATTCTGCTTTGTAGCTGTTATACTAACTTTCCATAAAACCCAACGGCAGAGATTTTTGAAAAGATGGTAAAGGTCATATTTTGGGCTGCAGCCTTCAATTTTGCACCTGCAAAATGTATGCGAAAGTGATTGTGTCTACAGAAATGTACACACAGCTGTTTGTTTGCATACAATATAGATTTATGTATTTTTTTTGCAGGTGCAAAATCAGAGGCCGTGGTTATGGTGTAGACTGTTATCCTCATTGTAGAATAAAGACGATGTGAGACTTTTCTGGGTTGTATGGGAATTTTTTGTGTAAGAAAACACTAGTTCTCCAGTATTAACCCAATGAAGACACTTGAAAATGCCGGAGGAATAGAGTGGGCAGCTGAGGAAATCATCCAGAGACATGAACATTAAGGTGACCCAACATTCAGGTGACTGTTGGAGGCTTTTAAATGTAATACTGTTTTCGAGAAAATATATTGAAATAAATGTCTGATTTAATTATTTACTATTAATTTGCTCTTAACTAAATAACCTGTGTTTTGACTACTCCAATAATGTTTATGGGGGCCATACTCAAGCCCTCCCATGTAAATAGCTAGTATGAACACAATATTGACCACTGCCAGCACCTCAGCCCCATAAAATGAATATGCTGGTGGTATGCATGAGTGCATTTATTTGTTCCTACAGGTTGTCAAGTTCATATACATTACATCATGGTCTATAGTGTGCATTGCCTGAAAGTTCGTTAGGCAGACATCAAGCTTCTATAACAGCAGTTTGTCTAGAACAGTGGTCTCCAACCTTTTTATGCACGAGAGCACTTTTTGAATTTAAGATCAACCCAGGATCTACCCCGCCCCTCCCCCGAGGTCCTGCTCTGTTCACTCCATTCCCTCTCCCTCCATCGCTCACTCTCTCCCACCCTCACTCACTGTCACCGGGCTGGGGCAGGGGGTTGGGGGTGCAGGACGGGGTGCAGGCTCTGGGCTGGGCCCGAGGGGTTCGGAGTGTGGGAGGGGGCTCCAGGCTGAGCCTGGGGCAGGGGGTTGGGGTGAAGGAGGAGGTGAGGGGTGCAAGCTCTGCAAGGGAGTTTAGGTGCAGGAGGGGGCTCTGGGCTGGGGCAAAGTGTTGGGGTGCAGGAGGGGGGGCGAGTTGCAGGCTCTGGCTGGGAGTCAGTGGCACAGTGGGGCTAAGGCAGGCTGCCTGCCTGCCCTGGCCCAACGCCACTCCCAGAACCGGCTGGCACGTCTCTGTGTCCCCTGAGGGGGAGGAGCAGCAGGTGGCTCCGCGTGCTGCTGCTGCTGCACCCGCCCGCGAGCGCCACCCCCACAGCTCCTATTGGCCAGGAACTGTGGCCAATAGAAGCTGTCCGTGCCTGCAGCTTCCATTGGCCACAGTTCCCGGACAATGGGAGCTGTGGAGTCAGCACTGAGGGTGTGGGGGCAGTGGCAGCATGCGGAGCTGCCTGCCTCCCCTTTCCCAGGGTCTGCAGAGACATGCCAGCCACTTCCAGGAGCGGCATGGGGCCAGGGCTCTGCCGTAGCCCCGCTGCACTGCCGGAGATCGCGATCGACTGGCAGAGGCTCCAGGATCGATCCAGGTTGGTGACCACTGGTCTAGAACATAGAATCACAGAAATGTAGGACTGGAAGGGACCTCAAAAGGTTATCTAATCCAGCCTCCTGTACTGAGACAGGACTAAATATTATCTAGACCATCCCTGACAGGTGTTTGTCTAGCCAATTCTTAAAAAGTACCAGTGAAGGAGTTTGCACAACCTCCCTAGGTAATTTGTTCCTTACAGTTTGGAAGTTTTTCAAAATGTCTAACTGAAGTCTCCCTTGCTGCAATTTAAGACCACCTCAGTGGTTAAGGAGAACAATTTATCACCCTCCTCTTTTATGTAGTTGAAGACTGTTAACATGTCCCCCCTCAATCTTCTCTTCTCCAGACTAAAACACAGGTTTTTCAGTTTTCCCTCATAGGTCATGTTTTCTAGACCTTCAATCATTTTTGTTGCTCTTCTCTGGACTTCCTCCAATTTGTCCACATTTTTCCCAAAGTGTGATGTCCAAAACTATACACAGTACTCGAGTTGAGCCCTTTTCAGTGCTGAGTAGAGTGGAAGAATTACTTATTGTATCCTGCTTACAACACTCCTGCTAATATATCCCAGAATGTTGTTCTCTTTTTTTGGCAACAGAATTACATTGTTGACTCTCATTTAATTTGTGAGCTACTTTAACCTCCAGATCCTTTCCTGCATTATTATTTCCTCGGCAGTCATTTCCCATTTTATATTTGTGCAATTGATTATTTCTTCCTAAGTGCAGTACTTAGCATTTGTCCTTATTGAATTTCATCCTATTTATTTCAGACCACTTGTCCAGTTTGCCAAGATCATTTTGAATTCTAATCCTGTCCTCCAAAGTGCTTGTAACGCCTCCCAGCTTGGTATCGTCCGCAGACTTTGAGTGTACTCTCTATGCCATTATCCAAATAATTTATGAAGATACTAAATAGAACCAGACACAGGACAGATCCCTGTGGGAACCCACTCACTATGCCCTCTCAGCTCAATTGTGATTCCTTAGCAGTCTGAGTTTATCAGTTGGACACTGGTAAATAAGAATGATACTCTGTATTCACAGTCAGCAGTCCAGAGTAAAACACCTGATGTGAAGGCAAAACGATGAGGATTTTTTTTCTTGTTGAAGGGGGATTTCATTGTCCACTGTGTTTTAAGAGTTGATCAAATCAATTTAAATGGGTCTTAGGACTTGTCTACTCCTGAAAAGTTACTAGAATAGATATACTGGAATTTTTATTGTCCTGGCCATACAAGGGATATGGCTTCATTTGGCTATGGCTTTATTAAGTCATCTGGGAAATACCTGGTAATAAATCATACGGTGCAGGTCAATTCTTGTCTTAATTGTTTGCACGTGTTTGGAGTGGACAGCACCCATTCCCACTCCACCTCCTCCCCTTGTATGAGGGCTAAGGAAGCTCTGGAAAGGGAGTTGTCTTCCTGGTGTACCAAACATAGGAGTCCCAGCCCCACTTCCTCAGCTTCCTTAGGGGTATCTTCTCCTAAGTTCACTTCTAACGCTAGTTTACCAGGGAACTGTACCCTGGAATGAGTACCTTCACTGGACACCTGCCACAAGACACCAGCAATTGGCTTGGCTCTGCTCCGTTCCCTTCATTCCTAGTTGGGTTCCCAGAAAGTTAAAAATTCACTCTTGAATTTCGGTCAAAAATATGTCTGCTCCGTGCTTCATTAGGTGTATCCCATTGACCATAAATAACCTGGTACCCTATGCAATATTTTCTGATGGATGATTTTGGATGGATAATTTGTTCATTTACAAATTCAGGCATCTCCTGATTCATGTGCCTTCTCTCATTGTCAACCCATGTAGCCCTGGTTGCTCCCTACCATACCCTCTATTGCAGCATTTCAGACCAATTTATAATCACCCCTGAGAAAAGCTACTGGATCTGCCCCAAATCCCTCTTTTCCCTGATGATTGTCAACCCGCTTACAAACTCCCAAATCATTTTCACCCAGGTGAACAATAATTATGTATGGCAGTGGCTCCCTGGCTGCCAAAGACTGTAAGAAAGGCATCACCTGGTTGCAGAGCATGTGCCTCCATTCATGCCAAACCTCTATGTAGACCCTCTTTTGCTAGAACAGCTTTTTTGGTAATTACCAAAAAGCGTAGACAAGCCCTTAGTTTCTAAGTGGACTTTACTAATGAGAACTCATATTTAAATCTTAATTAGGGCCCAGGACATCACTCTCTCACCACTGACACTGGGAGTAAAATTCCCCATTTATCCATATGTCAGGGAATGTACAGCTGTACCAGGTTGCCTTGGCAATGACCTTCATTTTGACATGGAAAGACCACAGTCACTAAAAATGGAGGGAGGCAGGGGAGAGAGAAAATTCACTGCTTTCTCAGATGAGTGACAGTTCTGCCAATGTGTTTCCTATGGTTTTGCTGCAAGCTGCCTCTGCCCTCTGGGAACCCCCAAACCAGCACATTTCAAACCATCAGGATAATTTAATCTAGGATATTCCTTTGGGATTCTTGTTTTTATTTACTAAGTGCGCCCTGAGGGAAATGTGATTTTGATAGGAACTATAGTAATTGATCCTACTGTATAGAAAAAAGGGGGAAACAGAAAATAATGAAACTGCACTAGAACCTTGCAAAATTTAATATAGATGGACTAGTTCTGTCTGGAAAATAAAGGCAAGCTGTAACAAGCTTTAAAAGATTTATAAAACTTTCAGATATTTCATATATAATGATTTATTTGTGAAATAATGGTTTATCAATTTTGCTTTCATACACTGAATGTACTGCAAAATATTGTAATGGACTTCTCTTCCCCCATTATCCATGAAGCAGGTGAGTGTGGTTTGAGAGAAATGCTGGAGGAATGGGAATTGAAATGAAGCATTCTTCTGGGGGTTGGAGTCTCTGGTCACCATCTCTAGGGAAGGTAGGTGCAGCTGTATTATGGCTTGATCCTGCTCCCATTGAAGTCAGTGGCAAAATTCCCATTACTTGAATGATGCAGGATCAAGCTCTTACTGCTCGGACTGCATTCAAATTTATGAGATTTTTAGACAACATGTATTGTTTCATTTCCTTGGGCACCCCAATACAGTGTTCTTGTCTCCCCTATGTTAAACTATAATTCAAGAGAAGAAAAAAATTCTTAAAGAAACTTAAACCTGCTTTTAGAAATATTAGTTTGAAAATGATCAATAAATAGTTTTTTAAAAATATGAATTATTGTTTAATCAAAGAAACTTCAGAAAGGTGAGCTAACAAAAGCATCAATAATAAAATCATTCATTATATTTGAGTTTTATAACAATGTTGCTTCAGTCTTTCTGCATTAAAAATATGCTCCTTAAAATCTTGTCAAAGTTAAAATATTTCAAAAAATATTAAAACCAAATATTATGTTTCCTAGCATATTTTAGTATCTAATGCAGGGAAGTGTTGTTTATCCCAGGTCATCCTGGCTTCTTACTCAGTTCTGTTCCCCCCTTTTCCTGCCCTCTACCCACCACCCTTCCCCTAGATTTCTAATATGATACTTTTCAAAAATAATTGCAATAAGTCTATTAAATGTGGATCATATTTTTTATCTTTTGAATCTGTTCTCCAATTCCTTTGTTTACAAAAAATGTTAAGCTAGTTTAATCAGTCTTTACCAATCCATCCCAATCCTTCATATCCTTTGGATGAAGAAATAGCTACTCCTATAAATTATTTGCTTTTAATCAAAGAAACTTCAAAAATAATAATAAGCAAAAAACATGACATATTACAGGTTTAAGTTTTCCTAAAAGTGTGTAATTTCTTTGGTTTGCTTATATACAAGGTGGGTTTTTTTCTTCTTTAGTAGTCTGCTTACTATTATTCTGATGCTAAAATTTAACATTTATAGTTGTATTCAGTTTTTTCTAATATACACTATTTTAAAATGTCTGAAGTTCCTACTCTTTTCTTATTCTTCATTTAACAATAGGCTTGCCAAAAGACCATCAAACGCTACAGAAACACAGATTTAGTGTCTTTTACCATACCTAACAAGTCATATTTTGAATTCTTAGATAATGAATATCTTTTAAATTCTTAATTAGTATTCACTTCATTAAATGTGAGCTAGTGACAATATGTGGATCAAAATCAGTATGTAAGAGGCAGGGCTGCTCCACAAGTGGTACTGCAGGTGCTCCCCGCCATACTCTGAAAGGTTTGGCTGCTTGCTTGGGGCAGGGCAGCCTCTGTCATAATTTGGCATCAGTTTCTAAACAATCAAGTAACAAAATAGCAACTCAGGACTCAGCTGGCTGTGCTTTTAAACAAAGAGGGAGAGAAAAAAACCCTTCAAAGTGCAAGCTAGTGAGTTCCAAAAGTTAGAGCAAGGTTCTGACCTGGGTTCTGGGTTAGCTCTGAGACATTCTTTCTCTGTCCCATTCTCACCTAACTCTGCCCTGAACAACTGCAGGCAAGCCGCCTTCACTAGCCTGCTGGTTCTTGATTGGTCAGTATTTCCTCCTGGCCTTCTTCACCTCTGGAGGACTGTCATCTTGGTTGCCCAGTCTGAGTGGCTTTTCCTTGGTTGGGGAGCATCAAGGTGCAGGTGCCTCCAGCAGGAGGTGGAGAAGGCCTGTTAGCCTTCATCACACAGTGGCTGACTACATATTAAAAATCTGATTGCAGAGTGGAACCACACAAAAAAACTGTTAAGGTTTCTGCCATGCATTTCCTGTCAACACACTCACGAAGTAACATTAATTCACATACTTTAACCCAAAGGTATCTGTAAACTCCTCCTTTCCAACAAACTTTCTTGCACTTCCAACATATAACCAACTGCAGGTCACATGTTCATTTCCTCTAAATCACATTCAAATGCAAACTTGATGTCTGATCTCAGCTAGTTTGATATGTTCTCTGTACATATGCATGTACTTGTAAAGCATTTATTGTGTTTTTCAAATATGAAGTTGGAGTTAAGGTTTGCATTTGTGTGTGTCTGCAATGGGACTGAGAGCTGAAAGAGAAGTAGACTTTATGGAGGGGCTTGCAGCGAGAGGGGCGGGAATGGGACTATATAAAGGTAGTTGAACAAAAAAGGGTGATTTGGGCCAAGGGCCTCCGGTTGAGGAGAACTGAATTTCTGTATACCATTGCCTCCATGCTCCAGAGGCTCCCCATGATGCCCATATTTGGTGCAGTGGAGATGCTGAGGCAGCAGTGCCATTGGTGACCAAGTCTCTGTGAGCCAGATCCTTGGTGCATACCCTCAACTCTCCACCACCACACAAGATACCTCACCCAGCTCTGCTTCCCCAGATACTGCAGGTTCTCTTTCCACAGAGTCTGCTTTTCCTTCTGGTCCCCCATAGCCCTACTCAAACCCTAATGCAACTTCATTACTCTATTAATTTCCTGACTGTAACCATCATGGCCACTTACACCCCTGATCCCTACACCCCTGCTCAGTCCTTCAGTTCTCCCATACTGTTGCAGTTTGCAGCAGCAGCGTGGTGAGCCAAATTTGAATGCGCTAATGTCTGACACAGAAATATCGATATTGGGTTCATCCCAAATACTCTGTCCTGTACCACTTCCATTTACACTCTGAGCCCCCACCTTACTGCCTGCTTAACTCTTCAGCTTCCTGAGACCATCTCACTTATCCTTTTACCTTCCAAAAGTCTTGCTTACCTCTAGGTCCTCTGAACACTCCAGTTTACCCCCATACTTTCTGCTGCCCAACCTGTTTCCATGGGTCTCCAGAGATGGGGCAGTATGTGAGGAGCTGATCTGGGGTATAGTGAGGGACAGTGGGCAGTGTTGGAAAGCAGAAGTAGCTGGGTGAACTGGATAATTCCTGACCTTTCCAACAATGAATTAGGGTATGATTAATTTGGAAAATATTTTAAGTTTTCTATCCCTAAGCATTTATGAGAGTCTCTGTGTGAAGTTTGGAGTTTGTGGTGAGTATGACTGTCTTATCTTTTGGGAACCTAAAAAACCCAAACCCTCATTAGAATCTCAGAAATCTCAGACTGAGAATATACTAGGGCAAATTCAGTTGATTGGCCTGTGAAGAGTAGCATGTTAAATTTTGGAGAATAAATGTTTAAGTATGAAATGTAGATATGTAATTCTGTTTTAAGATCTCAACACAATCTTCATGAGGCAGCTACTGTTATGCCTCTCCATTCTTCCCCTGGCTACTTGGCTTTCATTCTCTTGCCTTTATTCTATTTTCTGGCCACTCTTCCCAATTGTCAATTTTAGGAGCATGGAACTTCTTATATTCTTAGAACTCTTTTTTACTGAGAAAACTCAGAAAGGCTGTTATACTGTTTTGAGATTTTAAATGCTCAAATGCCAGGAAATCTATCCTGTTTCATATATTATGAAAGTTCTTTCATTTAACAATGAGCAATGTGATTTGCTGTTCAACTAATATGTTACAAATGTAGATGAAGTATGTTTTTTTAATTAGACATGCAGATGTAACTTGATATACAGTGAACAAACATGTTTCACATCGCTGTGTGTGACTCTCTAAAACGATAACAGTAGTAATTCACATGAATTTACAATGGTGTTGCAATCAGTTTAATCTCCAGAAACATTCTTGAGATCAGTTGTCTCTGACACCCAATGAAAATGGCAATGTTTGCATGCTCAGCCCATTATTCTTCTCAATTATCTCCATTTGTTTTGAAAATAGCCAAAGTAATTAGTATTTAATACAGACAAAATTTCAAACTTGGGTGCCTAAAGTTAGCACTTAAATAAAAGTTTTCTGATTTCCAGAGATGCTGAACACCAAAGTCTTTAATTGAAGTCAAAACGATCTGTGGTTGCTCTGCATCTCTGAACATAAGCCACTTTTATTTAGGTGTCTAAATATGGATTTGTGTACCTAAGCCTTAGGCACCAAATACACTTGAAAATTTTGTGTGTGGTGTGTCTCATTTGTTAAACAGTTTTATAGTTCTTTGTCACCAAAAGTTGTCATAATCAAGCTACATTTGGGGAGTTTTGAATTTTTGTATCTCAAAATGAAAGTGTGTGTGTGGTGTGGTGTGTGGGGGTTTCTTTCTCCCCCCTCAAATTTTGTAAGGAAGCTGAAGACTTTAAAAAGAAAAAAAAGAAAAAAAATCTACCTGAAAAGAATAGTACTGTCTCAAATTATGGATCTTGTATAGAATTTCCTTTTCTTCACCAGTTCTTGTCCCACACTAGCACAACTAAGTTTTGGTATCAAAGGCTTTGGGGCGCTCTATAAGAAAACAACAGATTGTCTTGTTTTGTTTGTTTGTTTGTTTTTGTCATGGACTGTTTTGATCTCAGCTGCTGTAGTTTATTACCAAGAACACAAAAAGTAAGCTAAGAAATTCTGTTTCATGCAGAAGTGTAGAAACTTTAATATTGTCTAAATATGTCTCCATACTAAGCAGCATAGACATAAGCACATAAATTAATTTTAAAAGTTTGGTTTTTACCATATATAGCATATTTTCAGCAAGCCTTTCTTTGAGGTATGGGGAGAAGAACATAACCCAACTAGAGTGATTGTTTGTAGGGCACTTAGCAGCATCTGTAGGAGCAGTGCTACAGGAGGCTATACAAAACCACAAGGACTGTTGGAATGAATAGAGCATATGTACAAAGGGCCCTTGCATCTTAAGGACCCCCCAACATCCATATAGTGTGTGGTGGTCCATGGATGTAGGAAGCTGGATCCCCAGTGATTATATAGGAGGAGTGGGCAAAGGGAAAAATTAGGAGGAAAAAAAGCTGTGAATTAAAACTCTTTCAATTTCTGTTCTCCTGCATGGGGGTAATCTCTATGGGGAAACATACAGGGCATTAGTGAGGATTAAGTAGAGTGGTACTATAGCTTGATTATAAACTTCTGGGTTTTTAAATATCAGAAAATGTGTTTTTAATTTTTTTCAAATTCAACCATTAATACTTTAAACCAATCAGTGTCCCAAAGCACTTGAGCATATAAACAACCTTAAGCATATGACTAGTTCCACTCGCTTCAATAAGATTCAACACTTTTCAGAACTGGCCTGAACTAAACAAGTGACTTTTAGATAAAGCAATCAATTTTGTGCAATAACAAAGAAAATGTTAAATACATAGCAGTAAAATGGTAGTTTTCCATTGCCTCAGTAAATCAGATGCTTAGTTTTCTTTATTCATGTATCTTAATTTTTGTACTGGTAGGTGAATTAACGTTCAGAGTCAGACTCTTCAACAGGTAATATTTAGCATCCAATTAATGAAGGAGGCGAAAATTATTGGTTGATAGTTGTAATAGGAAAACAATAGGTGCACAAAGTCTGATGCTGATTTCTGCATCTGTCTTTGTTCCTTAGAAAACGTATAGGATTTTGACAGAAGAAACAAATCCCATTACCCAGGGAGAACAAAATAGTGACTAATTGTCTTTGCATTTAATGCAGGAAAAAAATTGTTTTGGGGCTCTTTGTCATATATTATTTATTCTTATCCTTGGAAGTAGGGTATTTGATTTTTACCACACAGTTATCTTAAATGAAAATAATGTGTAATTCTGAGAGGAAAATAAAACCATCTGTTTTAATACACAGAGTTGAAGTTTATAAACAAAAAAAGAAATATTCTCTTAAAGGCCACATGAACATAATACCCTAGAACCACAAGTGTGTTTCTAGGGGGAGTGCAACATTTCCTTAAAGATTACAAAAGCATTAAGCCTGTTACTTTTTAAGCCTGTAGTAGGGGGTAAGATAACAGTTAAGTTACTGAATTTTCAGTTGGCAGGATTTCAAAGCTGGAAACATGCCTGAATTCCTTCCTGCTTTTTGGAGCTATTGCTTCAAATCACTTATTAAGCACATAATGTGAAGACTGACAGTGGAATCTCATTACTGACCCCTTGCCATAATGAAAAGAGGTCTATATTCAGGTTCTTATTACTGTTATATTTGTTTTGATTTTCTTGAAAAAAATTATAGGATATAGCTAATTTGAATTCAAAATTATTTGCACTGTGTAATTAGCGATGCAATTTTATTTTGTATGATGTATGCTATACTTTTGTGTAATGATGAGGAAACTAAATGTTATGTCTGTCTTTCAAGCCCCTGAATCAGTTGTCTGAATTCTATAGATAGAAGGAGATATAATTTCAATTTGGGGTTTGTTTTTTTCATTTCAAAATATCTACAGTTAGCAAACTAATTATCTTCCTCTAAATGCTTCCTCAGCACACCTGGGTGTTTTTCCTAAGGGTGAAAAGAACATTTAACTCACCATGCCCCCTAATTATTGCATTCTCTTCCCAAGTATAAAAGATTAATGTGATTTACTCATCAGTCTGATTTTGCTTGAGTGGACAGAGGTCAGTTTGAGATTTATATACTGCAGTACTCTTTAAATATATATATATAGAGAGAGAGAGATAAATTGAGATAGGATTATTAAATTAGGCTCTCTTTCTTTGGGAATATATAGTTATATGAAGGAAACCATGTTGAACTATGAAAGATGAGAGAAGACAGACTTTAAAGAAGTTCCCTTAAAAAGACTCCTATGGTATATTTGGAAAGAAAATTATTACATGGGACTCTTTTCAACAGGTATGTCTACCATCTCCTGAGCACAATTGAATTAGGTATTCCTTGCTGAGATACTGTTAAGGTTTGGAACATTTTGTTTATCCCCTTTATTACTAATCACACATACATAGCAAATATATCATTTTTAAAAGATAAATTCAATTTATTTTAGTCACAAAGTATTGCTGTCTTGCAAAAAAATCACATTTATTTAAAATTGAGTGGCTTGACACATCAACAAAAAGGATGTCATATGTTCAGTTAGCATATGCTTCTGTTTCTCACATTGACCGAAGTGTGAAAATGCTAAAATACGTTGTCTTCAATCAAGTGCTTTTAATGCACAGTAAATTTATTTTTTTAAATAAAGTTTTAGGTTTATTTTAAATCCTTTTTTATATTACTTGCTGATCTAACTACAGGTGTCAGAAGCGGAGGTTCCCCTATGTGTCTTATCTACAGAGGATATAAGTCTGTTATAGCCCTACCTACAGAGCATGTTTTTTATCTCAGAATGTATCAATTCATGCTCTTAATTCTGGAAGTGCATGGTTCAATCCCCAGTATTCTCCAAAATGGTGTCCAATCACACAATTATGGACTTGTCTGGGATTTGGGTTGCTGCGGTCCTCAGACGCACAGGAAGAGCTTCATCTGTCTAGAAGCATGCAATTTACTAGTCTCTCTCTAGCTGAGAGCTGTAACAGGCTGACGTTTGTGGTTCCAGTACAGAGAAGAACATGCTGACCAGTGGGTTACATAGATAACTTGTTTACTTCTACAGAAAGTGTGATGAGATAGAGTGGCTCAGAGAGTCACCATTAATTTAGATGCTCTGGAATAGGAATAGCAGCAAAGAGTCCTGTGGCACCTTATAGACTAACAGACATATAGGAGCATGAGCTTTCGTGGGTGAACACCCACTTCTTCAGATGCATGTAGTGGAAATTTCCAGGCAGGTATAAGTATGCAAGCAAGAGTGAGTAAGGCTAGAGATAACAAGGTTAGTTCAATCAGGGAGGATGAGGCTCTCTTCTAGCAGGTGAGGTGTGAACACCAAGGGAGGAGAAACTGCTTTTATAGTTGGCTAGCCATTCACAGACTTTGTTTAATCCTGAGCTGATGGTGTCAAATTTGCAGATGAACTGAAGCTCAGCAGTTTCTCTTTGAATAGGAATGAGGGTGGTAAACCTGCAAGATGCTGGGAGTCACAATATATAATCCTAACAGGTCTTTTCTGCTCCCAATATCTTTGACTGTGTGATAATTGCATCCATCAATTAACACCTTGTAAATTTCAGACAGCTTCAGGTAAACTATCCTTCCCTACTGGGAAAGTCCAACTTCTTCCATAATGAGACTACAGGAAGGATTTTTAGTTCATGTATAGAGAGGTGTTTTAAGACTATACTCTCATCTCAATGTGTATACATGTGAAACTGCTCTTATGCACATAAATCCACCATATATAAAGATAAGACTATAATCTAACTCTTTATATTCAACATTGTAAGGACTTTATAGATTTCCAATGAGCAATCCCGTTGGTCTAGCAAATCTTAAAATTGACTGTTTGTCCACATTATGAATGCCTACATTCATTTCTAATTTGTATATATTCTTTACAAAAATACCCATAAGAACTGGGGTGGTTCTGCCAAAGTAAGGTTATGAAATAGCAAGAGGAAGGAAATTGAAAATTATTTACCAAGGTGGAGTAAATATCCCCCCTTTTTGAGTTGCATTCTGCTTTATTAGAATAAAAGCTGTCATTGTTTGCTTTTGTTACCTCTTGGAATTTCCAAAAAGAAAACAGTGACAGGAACACTTTCCTCTATTATGTAGGGAATACATAATATCATATATAGACAACATAAAGGAGTGATGAGTACCCTATTGAATCTCTTGTTTGGCTGAAAGTTCCTAACAGTTTAATTTTAATATAGGTGGCCTCTGTAATGCAACAGCTGTCATGCTGGGCTATTCCATTTTGAATGAATTTAACAGAGGATTGAGAGGAGATTGGCAGATTTGTTTTAAATTTGCATATTTTAAAGTAATTTAGAGTTCATTAACGTAAGGGTATTAACTACTTTTGATTGTGATTTCTATTCAAATTACAGTTCACTATCATCAGCCTAATTTTTTGAATGATTTAAAAGCAAAACTGGCCAAAATCCACCAGTTTTAGATGACATGATATTTGTGAAATCATAAAGTGTGACAAACCTGGTGGCATTGAGTTTTTCCTTCAGCAAAGACAGATTAGCTGCCATCTATTGTTCTCAATGAAAATGAGGCCATATACTTCCCTCAGTTAAGATGCCTTCTTTCAAAATGGCCTTTTCTGATGTTCCCAATGTGAGCAACTAACTGCCTTCAGGGAAGATGGTGGCTTCCTGTAATCCCACAAGGCAGAGAAGAGAATTTTGAAGAACAGGTGAATGGAGGCAATGGCTATATTTGCTAAGGGCACCAAGTTGCTTTAGTCACACTGAGAACAATTGGAAATGGCAACATTTTGAAACAGGGCAATTCTTTATGGAATTCTCTGAAGCAGAACATTTTTGTCAGCTTCTGCTGAAGGAGACATTTTTCATTATGAAAAGCAGCGGCAAAATATTACCATTACTTTAAAAAAAAAAACACAAAACTCTGCAAATGTAGTTTATGCAAAAGTTTTCAGATAGTTTTAAATATATGGATATTTAGAAGAATCTGTGTTATTCCATTAGTAAGATCGTTAAGAACAAAAATGATCTCACACTTGGTGCTAATTTTGTGAAAGACCCATTATTAATTCATTTTAATTCATAAACCAATTAATTGATTTACTTATAAATTCTCAGAAAAATTTATTCTGTACTCCAAGAGTAAGTGCTGTGAGTTTTGGGACATATAGCAAAGAGATCTGAATTCCCACAATCAATGCATGCTCAACTCAACTTTAACAACAGAGCTGTCATTTTTCTGTGATCTATAAACTCCATAATAATAAATATTATTAATAATAATAATTACTGAGCACTTTTCACTTTCCTAATACTTTATAAATGTTTTCTAATCCTTTTAACAGGCCTATGAGATAGGTAGATATTATCTTTATTTTATAAATAAAATTGATATACAAAATTAGCATCAGAGTCCTGATTAGATCTCCTGGCTCCTAGTCCGGTATATGTAGCACTTGACTATACTTCAATTTGTATGAACATTTTATCTTGATAGATTTCTATACTGAATGCCGACATTCAATATCTAATATCTAATGTGGAATTAGCTTTCATGAATGAAAAGAAAATCTTATTTCATTGTATTGAGAAGACATTATGGAGTAGAGTTGATTAAAGCTTCTTGTTTAGCAAATCTCTTTCAAGAGACTTACGTAGTCTTTACTGATGTTGTTTATAGTTGGCTGTGACATCTCTGTTTCTATGCCAGACATGCTCTTCTAATTAAACATATGCAAATTTATATATACTTTCCATGTTTATAGATAAGTTGAAATCCTCACTTCACTAGGATCCTGTGACTTATACACAGTAAGGATATACGGAATAAGGAATTATAAAAGTCACAGATCTAGGCTGATGAGTAATAGGCAAATATATGCTTTCTTCAGATCTGTGGCCAAAAGGAATGATGTAAGGATAAAAAATAAGCACAGTGTAGTCTTTAGTCAGAAATTGGTGGAGGTGAGGGGGTGAGTGTGTTTCTTTTTTATGAGATTTTGCTGGCATCCCAAGGTTTCAGTGGAACTAAAGGGAACTGAAAAGTGAACAGGTGTTTAAAAAAAAACAAAACACCATAAACATTCTGATAACTGTTTGCATCCATGTGGTTTCCTCTGCTGTGCTGATAGTTCTTTATGGTTCTGTCAGTTTCAATCAGCAGAGACTACATGTGATCAGTATATCTGATAAACTTGTCAATGCCTTTTTTAAAGCAGGATTCCCCAACCTATTCTACTCGGCCTCCCCCTCCCCCCTTTCATCATTTCAAGTATAATCTTGATAAGACAGAGATATGTCACAGGCAGCTGTGTATAGCCAGGTCAGACTACAACTAATTTGTGCAGGAAAAAATTAAATCAGGAGGTAAATTATTTCATGATTGCTCATTCCCAACAGAGTTGGGCATCATTCTGAAGAAAATATCAAATAATTGGTTTCAGGCCGTGTCAGACACATGCAATTCCCTTCACTAATGGCTGTGCGAGGTAGCACTAGGCCTCAGGGGTCACTGAAGAACTAGAAATAGCTTAGTGCCAGGCAGAGCAGCAGAGAGACAGAGCGCACAGGAAATGAAGTGGCAATAAGTGTAATCCATAGGGGAAATGTGCTTCACTTGGAGTTTAATATATCGTCTCATACTCTGGCAGTAAGCCATGCAACAATTGTTTACCTTTTTGTCAGCATCTGCATCTGTTCTGTTTTGTAAACAGCACTTAACTCTCTGTCCGTAAATGCTGGAATCAATAACAACTGTTAAGGGATTTCCTTTCTTTTTTTCATATTCTGTAACAAATGCACACTACAAACAATGTTTGCCTTAGATAAACAAGGAACAGACATTAACAGGGTCAAAGGGATTTTGTTGGGAACATTTTATAGCTTCTTGGGTTTCCAGTAATTATATCTGAGTGATTTGAATGTATCTTGTAACCTATCCAAATTAAACTGTTAAAAAAAATGCTAGTATGCAGTAATGAAGATGATTTTTATAATTATCTTAAGTACTGTGTATAGAAAACTGCTTACACTGTTTGTAATAATTTAGTTCTATGTAATATTGTGTATTACAGCTGCTATGAAGAAATATTAAGTTGCCATTTTGCAGTTTTATGAAATCAGTGATTATACCCAGCAACACTTTTTTTAAACTTACAGTTATTCAGAAATATTATATACCACAGTACAACATAAGAAAAGAGAACTGTGACTACGGTCTATAAAACTGAATATATCATTACTAAATGCAAGTGAAAGAATAATGCAGTTGTATACTAGCTGGGCTTAGGACAGTGTGCTGATGAATGCTGTCATAAATGCAAGATTGTTATAATAGTTATGTCATTACTTAAAAGTTAATATCACTGGGAGCAGAGGAACACATTATTGTTAATGGGATTTATACATGTATCTTCCTGTGCACTTCTTTTAAAATTTACCCCTTAAAATCTCCCTATTCACAGTGTAGCTACCAATAAGTTGAGGTTCTCTTGCTTTATTAAGCTACTTCATTTCAGATTTTGGCAAAATATTAGTTCCATTTATGAAATTGCTGGTTATTTGTTTTTAGGCTGTAGTTATATTTTTGCTCTTTTACTGTTTTTTAATGCTCTTCCTCTACCTTGTGAGATCCTTCCCCTCCCCCCTACTCTAGCCTTTTATGAGCCACTTGAAGAACAATTGTCAAGGGCCATCAAATGTGGAATCAGCCTTCATGAATGAAAACATATTTTTCTTTATTAGGAAGCCACTGCTTATCATTTTCTCTGCCCAATATTGTATTGATTATTCTTTTTGGTGACATCTATCCTCCACACATATCTATCTGTTGTTCTCAGGCAGGTGTTGTATGTTGCCATGGACTGTGTTAGCCCCTCTCTTTTATGATCTTGTATGAAACTTTCTTCCCTTTTGCTCTCAGATACAAGAAAAGTTAGAGAACCCAAAATGATTCATATTACATTTTTTTAAACAATCCAAGATTTTACGTACCATGCATGTCACTTTGCTGAAAAATGAGGGACAGCTTAAAAGTAAATCCCAGAAACCTATTCAACAAGGCTGAAACTGAAGTTGGAAGTCTACTGTCAGTGGATCTAGAAGCAGTGCTTGTAACCGAAGTCTAGCATATTTGCAAGGGAAAACCCCACACTACACCCTCTTCCCTCTTTCCCTCCCAACCCGAAGTGTGGCTGCTGTGAAGAAAGAACTTCTCTCTCATCTACAAAGAGAAGTATAGAAAGCTTCACTGTCTCCTCTCCAGTATAGAGCAGTCCTGAAAATTCATTCATCCTCGTGTCACCTGGCTCAGATGTGGCAAGTAAGAAGGAACAGGTGGTCATTCATTTTGCATTACTTTTTATACATATTCCTAGGTACTTTATTTCACCATCTACTTAATATACTAGTATTAGGCAGAACATGAGCACACCTCTGATCAGTGCTCTGTCTTCTCTTCAGGCCAGGCAGAACAAATGGAACACCAATTAGCAGGTGTAAGCTGCTAATTCAGATCTAATAAATCATTATTTCTCATGTCTCTGACTCTTGAGACAGTAAGGGCTAATCTTGGCAAGTAGTAAAATAAATGCAAAAATCTTGATATTGTTTTTAAATATTTAGGAGGGGCTCAGATATTATGGTGATAATGGTAGTAGATAGGTACCTAATTGGAGAATAGGATTTCTGTGTTTTGCTTTGTACTCCTTTGAAACTTGCCTTACTGAGTTATCTATAATATATATGCTGTTTTAGAATTGATAAAGGCATTTCTAAACTTCATCTGTGGTGCAATAGGATTTTTAATTTCATACTTTTTCTTATTTCTAATGAGAAAGCTCTAACTTGATCTTGAACATTGTTCTCAAGACATTTCCACCCTGACATGCAAAAGAAATAACAGGATTAAAAACTGAGATTCATAATTTGAGAGATGTTGTAGGAAATCCATGCTGGATACTAGCCTTGAAATGTGGCTGGCATATGTTGACTATTACAAGGAGGCTACATATGGGCCTTTAATTTTCTTCTATAATTTCTTTGGGCAGGGACAGACCTGCATTTTTCCCCTCTACATCAGGGGTCTCAAACACGGGGCCTGTGGCCTGCCATAGGCACCAACTTTGTGGGTGCTCCAGGGCTGGATCACCCATGGGGAAAAATTAGTGGGTGCTCTGCACCCACTGGCAGCCAAGCTCTCCCTCTCTTCCCCCCAGTATGCTGCGTCCACGCTCCTTTGCCTACCTCCCAATGGTTGGAATAGGGGCAGGGAGTGGGTGGAGTTGGGGTGGGGACTTTGGAGAAGGGTTAGAATGGAGGCGGGAAAGGGATGGGAAGAGGCAGAGCAGGGGTGGGGCCTCATGGAAGGGGTGGAGTGGGGGTTTTGCAGTCTGTTACCAACCAGTTTTGAAGTTCTCCGCTATTTTTATTTGAAAATTGGTGTACAACTACAGAAAGGTGTGGAGCTGTGCTGTGCCAAGAATACTATACCATTGTGATATCAGAGATAACTCAACCAATCACCACCCTTACTCAATAGCTAATTTGTACGCTACAGTTTCACTGGTTGTATGAGGGAAACTTCACAGATGGCGGATTACCTGGCCTGATTGCCACACCATTGTGCCTAGCTGCCACCTCACATATCAGCACAACCACCTACACAACAACAACAACCAGCATGTCCAAATACAAATAGCCTCTCACCCCAGTACACACCCCTTATTTGCCACCAACACAAATCAACCAAAATCTCCCAGCACAACACAACCCAGGCACCAATCAACACAGCTTCCCATCACAACACACATTTGTCCACTCTCAGTCAAACTTACCATAAATTTGAGTGGCTAAGTGGCAAGTCCTTTGCTAGTAAGCATATATTGGGTTACTCTGACAACACAATAGAAGTCAGTAGAAAAATCATTATAAGATGCTATACGATTTAAGGATGTAGAAAAAAGGTATATATTATATGAAAAACAGTACGTGACCCTGTAATTAAAAGATTACATGATAACACATAGTCTCAAAGGAGCAGTGAAAAAGTTGTGTGTGCGACCCTAATTTTGGCATGTGTGCTTAACTGTGCAGTCTTAACATTCTCTTAGTGTAGTTTTTTGGTACAGAATGTGGTATAATTTGCAAGCAACACTGAGATTGGTTTCGTCTCAGGATATCAAACCTAATATTGATGCTCTGATTGATGCAAAACGCTGCCAGCTAAATGGCCAAAAATGAAATGATTGTCAAAATTAGCACTGACTTTTTCTCGTTACAGTTTCTAAAAAGTTAATACATTGACTTTTAATAGCATACTATATTACTATTCATTTTTTTCATTTTTGACTATACTTTTATATTGTTGTATGAAAAGGTTTCAGTGATGCGGCCCACAGGCCAATGTACTAGTTCTCATGTGGCCCTCGTGGTGATTTGAGTTTGAGATCCCTGCTCTACATCAATAACTTTTTTTAATCCCTACATTAGGATTTACATGGAGTAAGCTGAGTCTCTACACTGTATTCAGTTTAAATTATTCAGAGAGGGTTTTTTTTATTTAATGTCCCCACCAATGTCACAAATGCTGTAGTCTTGGTCTCAGTGTTAATCACTTTGTGTCTCTTTCCTGCTATATTGCTATTGCATATCTAATTAATTTTATTG
Source organism: Trachemys scripta elegans (assembly GCF_013100865.1). Classification (NCBI taxonomy): domain Eukaryota; kingdom Metazoa; phylum Chordata; order Testudines; family Emydidae; genus Trachemys; species Trachemys scripta. Next base: position 56,316,853 of record NC_048303.1, on the reverse strand, counting down.
TGTATATAAAAGTAAAGTTTCTGCAGATGTTGCTTTTAAAAAAATATATAAATTGAAATAACTATATTTTTATATACATTAACTTAATTTTATTAGTTTGTTGTTTACGATGAACTAGTCATTCTCCTAGTTTGGACTGCACTTTAATCAAATGTGTTTGCATTAACCCCATATGAGAATTGAAAGACCACTTCCTTTCACAATTGTAAAATATCCATAGGCAACTACAACAGTTCTATAGATGGAACAATAATACTACAAACATAATGATATATATATATATTTTTAGCTACTTTTAATGGAGTCTAGCATCTGGAAACAGGAGAGCTAGTGCCATGGTACAAATCTCTCAGCATGCCACATTAAGTGTTTTGTGGACCACCAGTGGTCCCTAAGACCACAGTATGAAAACTGCTGTGATAAACAATACCCTCTTTCAAACTTGAATCGTAGTATTTCTGTTCTTTATTTAAGGTTGGAAAGGTGGTTTCTTTCTAAGCCTCTATTTTTCGGTGCTTACAAATTTCCAAATTATATATAATTTATACTGAAATTGATTATATTTATTTTTAAGCAAAAATTATATTTATTTGGAAAGCTCAGAAAAGTTTACATTGTCCTTTTTTGTCTTATGGGAGTTTAGGATAAAAACATTTTTCATGTTCGAAGAAAATTGTTGAGTCATGAATTGTTTTTTTTTTTTTTTATTGTGTTTGTGTTCTTGTTTTGGGGTTTTTTTCAGTCAGTTAACTCAAAAATGTCTTCGCTCTAAAACTTATCACATAGGAATGAAGAATACATTTATGGCAGCACTTTTATCACATATTTCAGAGGACACAAGAATTCCATTCTTTCAGTGTTTACACAAAACACCCTTGCCCTTTGACTTTTGGGGATTTTTGTACATGACTATTGTAGAACCTCATTTTCATAGTGAAGAACATGGCTTATCCTTTTCTACATAGGCTAGTTAGTCATGGTCATTATTGTCACCTTAACCTAGTTGTTAAAAATTATGTTGAAATATGTTTGTATCCTAAGGAATACAAACCTCAGATGGATGTGATGGTAAGAAATTGAACCATGTTCCCTGAGAATTTTGAGAGCTGCCAAGTTAAAATTTGGGCTTCATGACAGGCAAGGAGGAAGCAGGAGCTCAGATAATTAGAGTTAGTGATTTGTCACATGAAGAAAAGGTATTAGATATAATATTACTATGGTTTGCTTTTCAATTTCTTTTCTGGAGGAGGTGGGAGTAACTGAACTTTCATAGCTTATTTAAAAGTGACCTGTAAAGGGGGGAAATGGTTTATCTTTATTTTTTTTTCTGCTTAATGATATCAGAAGAAGACCTGAAATGTTCTAAAACATACAGAAATAGCCCTCCACGACGGACATTATGGTTGTCTTTTACATTAGAAATTCGTGTCTACCCTGTTTTTCCTGGAAGCCTTTATATGTACAGTTGGTGAACTAGTAGTTTTGTGATATCACAGATACCATGGAAGAGGCTCTTGATTGAAACATCTGAGAAACAGCTGAAAGACAAGTTCTTTGTTAAATATTCAACACACTACTCCTTCATTTAGGGCCTGAAATATCTCAAAATCCATATCCTTGGGTTCCCTAAGCTCTCCAGAAAAATAGGTAAGAAAGAATTGAAATTCCTGATTTTTTTTTTTTTTTTAAGGTTTTAAAAAAATCTGTCTTCACTATTTTGTTGACACTTCATTGGAGATCTAGAGAAGTGGATTTCTCAGGATTGGGTTTAGGGGTAGATGTGCTGAATTTGTAATGAAAGAGCTTTTCTTTCAGCTGATTCTCAGGAATTTCAGATACATGAAGTTCAAATAATGTGCATGCTCTCAGATTGTATCATCATCCAGTGCACGCTGGAATGTCTTTTCAGAACAAAAAATGAATGGAGGGAGCAGCTGTGCCTAAGGCCTAATAATAAAGTGTTTTTTAAAAGGTTACCATAACTTCATTTGCTAAAATGACATCTAATATTGTGTGTTTGGTTATCCATAAATATGAAGAACTATATATACAAAATTACTACATTAAAAGAATGATAAGGTTGCAAAGTCAAGCATTTAGAAGTTAAGAAATGCTAGAGTTAAGATTGCCCATGAAACTTTAATTTCGTTCCCTTTGCCCATATACATATTATGGGCTGTCAAATGTCATGCATTTGGTGGCCCTGTCACATCTACCTGCATTTCATCCAGGATCTTGCTTATCCAGGTAAATTGTGTGCAGCAACTGCCATCCTCCTGCCAGCAGTTGGAGACCTGTACATGAGTTCCAGAATGGAGACAGCAATGATTGTGTCAGTGGCAAGTGGGGCGGGGGGGTGGAATGGAGATCTGAGAATGGGGGACTGAGTAGGGTGGGGCTGAAGAGCAGTCTGAGAAGGATCTGAAGGGCAGTTCTAAAAAGGTGTATCTGAGAAGAGGGCAGGTTCTGCTTCGAGTGCTTATTCATGTCAGTTCCAATCAGGTGTGTGCACGTGCTGCGTGCACGACAGCCGGAAGATTTTTCCCTTAGTAGTATCCATGGGGTCGGCCTGGATGCCCCCTGGAGTCACGCCCTTATGGTGCTCAATATAGTGTCCTGACCACTCCCCCACCCCCAGTTCCTTCTTACCACCTGTGACGGCTAGCTGGAACTCTCCATTGCTCTTGCCTCAGCAAGCACATGTTTCGCAGTATCGTGTATGTATATAGTTAGATTCAGTAGTAGTTTAGTTAGTGTAGACAGTTTTCTCTCATAAGTTCCTTTGGGGGTCCCACCCCCCACGTTTTCCCCAGCTCTGGGGTATGCCTCGGTCCCTGGGCTTTAAGCTGTGCTCGGACTGCGGCAGGTTTATGCCAAGAAGTGACCCACACACTTCGTGCTTGAAGTGTCTCTGGGAGGGTCACTTTAGGAGCTGTTGTAAAATCTGTAGTGTGTTTCGCCCCAGGACCCTCAAGGACAGAGAACAGCGACTCTGAGCTCTGCTTATGGAGGCAGGACTTCAGCCTCAGTAGGACCCTGGCACGGCGGATCTGGCCCCAAGCGCCATCTCCTCAGTGCACAGTGCTCCAGCACCATCAACATATGAGCCAGTGCTGAGGAAGGACTCCTCTAAGGACCCTCAGCACTGCCATGGCTCCACGCACAGGTCCGGCACCGATCTCACTCCCCGGTGCCCCATAAAAGAAAGAAGGCCAACAGAGGGTACTCCCCGACCAGGTCTAAAGACCAGGTGGCCAGCAAGCCTCCATCGGGCCTCTGTCAACTCCTGCCCCAGCAAGGTCCAGTCGAGTCCAGACCTGCACCGCTCACCAGTCCACCGCCACAAGGACCTACAGCTTCCCTCCACGCCGGAACTGTTCAAGGTAGCATCAGACCTCCTGGCACTGACAGCGCCACCCTCCCTCCAAGGCGGGAGAGGTCGCCGGCACCGGTTCCTGTTCCAATCCACTCTATGGGCAAGCCAGCGATGATGGCGCCAAGGAGGGTATCATCCCCTGTGCACCAACCCCTGGCACCGGTGGCCCTTGTGGGGGAGCTGCTCCAGGCATTGTTCACCGGTGCCGAATTGCTCCGCTCCTCCGTGGTCTTCACAGTCAGAGACCTCTGAGTTGGAAGTAGAGTCATCGCACTCCAGTAGAAGCAGAAGCTCCCGCTCCCCCCATGACCAACAGCCCTACCCAGCACAGTGGCAGGGACAGTGGCAGGCTCCTTGGTGGCCCTTCGGGACACCCTGGCCTATCATCAGAGCCAGGGAAGAGCTGGGGTTCCAGACTGGTGTTGGTGGCCTTGCTGTCCTTTGAGCCACCATACACACCACTTCGCACTGCTGCAAGGGACCCATCTGGCAGCTGTATTGATGTCGACGATCTCTGCACCAACCACGACATTGACGATCTCCGTGCCAATTGCTGCACCATCCTCAGCACTGATCGCAGCATTGTCCATGGCACTGACCGCCAGTATCACTGACCATGTCACTGACTGCAGCCCCAACTACCACACCATCCACAGCACTGATCGCAGCATTGTCCATGGCACCGACCGTGGCTCCCATGTTCCTCGCTGTTAGGGACCCCAGAGGGGCCAAGTGCAGGGAGCAGGCTCCGGTACCAGCCATCATCTTGTCGTTCTTGTCTCCGGATAAGGCAGTGGCTGGCTCAGCAACCACTCCAGCCTTAGAGGGCAGCAGGGTCCTACAGGAGCTGCTGAGACAGGTGGCCCAGAACCTGAACATTAAACCTGAGGAGGTGGTAGAGGCTGACTCAATGGTTGACATTCTTTCCCCTCCAGGGCTATCCTGTATTGTGCTGATGATGATTAAAACCATCAGCGATGCCATGAAGACCCTGTGGCAGACCCTGTCCTCGTTGCCACCTACCACCATGAGGTACGAGCAGAGATACTTTGTTCCCTCAAAGGGGAACAAACACCTTTACACGCACCCTCAACTGGACTCTCTGGCAGTTGACACGGCCAACCAGCGCAAGCACCAGGGATACCTGGGCCCTCTCCCAAGAATCAGGAGGCCAAAAAGCTGGACCTCTTTGGGAAGAAAATCTATTCCACAGGGGGAAGGTTGCTGCTCTGTATCTCTAACCATCAGGTGGTGGTTAGCAGGCACAATCATAATACTTGTGGGGCCATGCAGAAATTTGCATAACTCCGTCCAATAAATGCTCGTGTGGAGTTTTCCACACTAGTAGAGGAGGGCAAATTAATTTCCCGTGCATCCCTGCAGGCGGCCCTGGATGCAGCAGATACGGCATCTTGCACTGGGGCTACCGGGGTGGCCACAAGGAGGAGTTCCTGGCTGCAGGTCTCTGGCCTCCCGTACAAGGTGCAGCAGACAATCCAGGACCTCCCCTTTGAGGGTCAGTCTTTGTTTTTCGAGAAGAATGACTTTTGTCTGCACAGCCTCAAGGACACTCTAGCCATCTTGAAGTTCCTGGGCCTCCACACCACTGCCACCCAATGGAGGCACTTTAGATCCCAGCCTCCACCAAGGAATTATCAACCTCAGGGTAAGCAGGACGGGTCGTGCAGGAGAAATAGGAACTCAAGGAAGAGACCTCACCCCTCCTCTGGCCAGGGCTGTGGCCAGTCAAAACCCTCAGGCCCCAAACCGGCCTTTTGAAGGTGTGCCCAGGGGCGACGCACCAATGCAAAGACTGGATCCATCCCGCCTTACCTTTTCGTCATCTCTGTCCGCTTTCTACCATGCATGGGCCCATATTACATCAGACTGCTGGGTGCGCTGCACAGTAGAGAGGGAATATTCACTCCAATTCTCTGCCCTCCTGCCCTTCCACCCCCCTTCCCCATCCCTCTTCAGGGACCCTTCTCACAAGCAACTGCTCATACAGGAGGTGCAATTGCTCCTCTCGCTGGGGGCAGTGGAAGAGGTTCCTCAGGAGGTGTGATTGCTGCCATCTTGGACTAACTGCTAATCCTAAAGCATTCAACTCTCTCCAACATCTGCATAGTCATACATCTGGCAGCTAACTCTGCTCATCACCTCTATATGAAGGCGGTGCTGTCTTCCCTGCCCGACAGTGGCTAAGTTTCTCAGAGGATTCTTTCATGTCTTCCCACGTGTTAAAGACCTCAACATTTTTTTTGGCTATAATTTCAGCCAGATGGAGAGGCGACATCCAAGCCCTTATGGTGGGATAATCCAATACAGTATTCCACAAAAACAAAGTGACTCTAAGGGTACATTTACTGTTCAGTTTCATGCTAGCTCTCACTGAGCTAGCCTGCTAAAAATAGGTGTGTAGCTGTGGTAGCATGGGCAGTGGTGAGCAGTGGCATGGGCTAGTCACCCTGAGAACAAACTTGCCTGGACCCTCTGGATATTTACTTGGGGTAGACAGCTCATGCTGCTGCTCACCACTGCCTGTGTTACCACAGATACACTCTTATTTTTAGGCACTAGCTCAAGGAGAGCTAGCACAAATATGTCTACTTGAATGGGAATCACACATACCCCAGCTCCAAGTGTAGATGTAGGCTTAGTCCTCACCCTAATTTCTTATCTAAAGTGGTCTCTGACTTTCTTCTCAACCAGATGATCCATCTACCAATTTCCTTCCTCAAAACTGATATTACTTGTTGGGGAAGCAAAACTTCCCACCTTCAGTGTTGTCAGATCTTTCCTACTTTCTGGACAGAACAAAGGCATTCAAGAGTTCTCCTAGACTGTTTCTGTATTTGTTGACAGGATGAAAGGTCAACCAATATTCACTTCAAAGATGTCAAAATAGGTCTTGGACTGTGTCAAAACATGTTATACAGTAGACCATTTGGATTCACTTGGGCTGGTGAGGACCCATTCCACCAGAGATCAGGTAGCATTTGCAACTTCTCTATGAGGTGTCCAAACTCAGAGATTAAGGGCATGGCTACATTAGAGAGTTTACAGTGGCGCAGCTGATCAGTGCACCTGCGACACTGTAAACTTTCTAATGGAGCTACTCTAAATTAACAGGGGAAAGCTCTGCCATCAGCTTAACTACTGTAGCCTCTGCGAGCAGCTGTAGCCATGTTGGCAGGAGAAGCTCTCCGACCGACATAGCGCTGTCCACACTGGCGCTTATAACTTCTGTTGGTAACATAAATTAGGCCGACATAAACTATGGTGTAGACATAGCCTTATAAAGAAGTTACATAGAGTTCAGTTCACACTTTCACTAAGCAGTACTCCTGAGTTGAGTGCTCCAGACCTGATGCCCACTATGGGAAAGCTGTTCTTCAGTTACTCTACTCCAGGTGTTGAGTTACTGCTTGTGAGTCACCAGAGGTAGAATACATGTGAGCAATCACTTGCCTTCTCCACGTCTACAGAGTCTCTGTAAAGGTGGATTCTGTTTTGGTGAAGGAACTGGAGAGTGATTGCAGCCACCCTACCCTTTATACCCTTAGCTGCGGAGTGGACTTAACAGAGAGTGCAGTTCAAAAAGATTCTGGTCCCACACGTGTAGGATGCATGTGCACCAGAAGTGGAATACATGTGGGCAATACATCTTGAAGAACCACAATTACTATAGGGTAAATAACCATTGTTTCTGGTTCCCTAATCCGCAGCATTCTTCTCCATTCATAGATTATAAAGCCAGAGGGGACCACAGTTATTATTAGTCTCTGGTTCCATGTCTCTATCCTAATACCCCCTTCTATAATATGGAGCAGGAGGCAGCTACATTCTTAGTTTGTGTGAAATAACATTTTCCCTAAGGTACAAGAATACTATCTTTTCCTCTCTGTTTTCTGATAATACTGAAGTGTCCCAATTAATTAAAGCCCCTCTTGCCACCTTGAAATACAGTTATATTAGTGGTTAGGAAATTTACAAACATCTTCTTTCTACAGTTATTGTTTTGTTAAGTACTGTCGCAGAGTCAGAGTGCCTATAGAACATATTTAACCTCTAAACTCAAAGAAAAAATGCTGGTTTTACAGTACAATATGCTATGATCTGAAAAAGTATATATCGCTTCATGTATACACGACAGCTTAGCTTATTTTTTTTAATGTTTTCCTACACCTCTTTAATGGTTTGCAAGAACTTTGAACTCGGTCTTTAAGGTCCAGTTAAAATATATTTTAAATGTTCATTGAGGGGGGAGGGATAGCTCAATGGTTTGATCATTGGCCTGCTAAACTCAGGGTTATGAGTTCAATCCTTGAGGGGGCCATTTAGGGATCTGGGGCAAAATCAGTACTTGGTCCTGCTAGTGAAGGCAGGGGGCTGGACTCAATGACCTTACAAGATCCCTTCCAGTCCTAGGAGATAGGATAGGATATCTCCATTGAAAAAAATGTTCAGAGTTCTCTTCTGAGAGTTTGGGAAGATATTTTGGAGTAACATAATTGTATAGAATGTTTGTAATTGTGTTGGCTTTGAGGAATTTGTTACTTCCTGTTCATTGAAGAGCTGAGGGTCATGTGATATCAGGCACCTGAGGTATTGGCAGGTCCAGATGAAGGGCATAAATCCAGGGCCATAAAAAAGTTGAGACATAGGGCCTTATATAGCTCTGTGCCCAATCTGGCCCCTGCAGTAGCAATGACAGGTGGACCTCTCCCCTCCTCAGTAGACAGGGGCAGCAGTATGAGCAATAGGTCTTGGAGTTAATATCCCATTGAGATGCATGGTACAGTTCTTACTTCTGAGAGCTATTGTTTCTGGCTGTCTGCAGACTCAGACAAACATCAGCGCATTAGTTATACTCAGTTATACATTTTCAAGCAAGGATGAAAAAAAGGAGGGTTTCAGCATGTGTTCTGCTGGAAGCACAGGCCTCTAAGAATGGCAATGCTGTGATGCAAATATTATTACCTGTTATTTTTGGGGTGGGGAGGGAAGGGAGGAAGCAGCAGCACTACTAGCAATAGAAACACAAATATGATATTTCCTTTTATCCAACTCTTAAAAGTATAAGGGTGACTGTTAATGCCAAAACATTTATTCTGAATTTAGGGGAAGTTCAGCTCTGGATATAAAATTCATAGCTCTGTTCTATCGCTATATAAGGGCCCAAAATTGGACCACCAAATCCAAACACTCCCAAACTTTGTCACATTTGGACAGGGCCATCCCTACCCATATGCAAAGTACGAAGCTGCGTAGAGCACCAGGAAATTTGAGGCACCACATTTCCTGATGCCCTGTGCAGCTGCATGCTGCTCCAGCCCCTGCTCCGCCTCTTTCCCATGGCCCCCCTCCCCTGCTCCGCCCCAGCCCTGCCTCTTCCCGCCCCTGCTCCGCCTCAGCCCTGCCTCTTCCCACTCCTCCTCTGCCCCAGCCCTGCCCCCACTCCCCTGAGGACTGCACTCACTGTGGGCTGGGCCTGCACTCACTGTGTGGTAAGTGGAGTGACCCAGCCCCAGCCTGCTCCACTCCCCTGGCTCCCAGCCACACCGCTGGTGAGTGCTGGGGGGCAGTTCACCCCCTGCCCCCCCAAGGCTGGGAACCAGGGGAGCAGAGCGGGCTGGGGCTGGGGGGTGGTTCCCCCCCTGCCCCCACAGAGGCCTGGGGCCAGCGCCCAGCAGAGGCCTGGGGCCCCACACAGCTCCCCCCCTCGGGGGGGCTGCATAGGGCACCAAAATGGCTAGGGATGGCCCTGCATTTGGATTCTCAGCTGAACTCCATGGCTAAGAACCATCTCTGCTTCAAAGGGATCTGCCACTCCTTTTAACTGAGCCTGCTGTGCTCTGATTGGCTGCTTCCCTGCAGCTTTTCTAGGTAGGTCTGGAGGACCTTTGCTGCTCTTTTCCTGGGACAAGGTGTGGTAGGACTGTGAGGCCTCCAGCAGGGGGCTCAAAGGACCTGGTACACCCTATCATGCACAGTTTTATCATTTTTTGAAATGTTACATTCCAAAAGTTTTAAAAATAAAAATATTAAATATTACTTGTTAAAAACTGTGTGATTGAGTAAAACAAAATAAAAACCATCACACAGCCTTCTACAGTCTGGCTCCATGCTCAAGCAGGGTTTCCTGGTTCATGTGACGTGATTATATGTTTCAAGCTTTAGCCATTGAAAATAAAATGTTCAATTTCTGGAAAAAAATAACTGTTGTATGAGTGTAATGCTTGCTGATATTAGTTCACTGACAGTTTCACTTGTTTTCAAAGCCCACATATTTAGGGTTGTGGAGAGTTAGATTGATGTCTCTTTTCACTCAGATGTCATATTCATTAACTGTATTGTGCAAGTAGAGTGTTAAACTGACAAGGTGACTTGCCAAGTGACAGTGTATTGATGTGATGTCCCAAACCATTAATATATGGTAAAGGGGTGTTTCTTGATTTGCTCAATCAATTTTTTGCAACACAATGTTTTTGTCTGCAAAATACTGCTAAGAATGTTTTCTGAATTAAAACTTTTAACTGGAATGTTCCCCCCCCCATCCTAATGGATAGTGAAATCTGGAGTTCAGTAGTTACTTTGTAATATGGCATATGTAAATGAGATATACCAAAGGAATATGAACTCTATTAACAAAAGCTGATTTTTTTGTGTGTGTGATCACATTAATATAGGGACTGAACTTCCTGATTTTTAATTTTAGACAATATTGTCAATCCTAAAAAATGATAACTTCTGAATGATATGTGTAAAATAAATATGTTATAAAGCAAAATTGGCATATATATTCAGGCCTTCTTGTGTGTTTTGCCATAGTTATGCTAAATAGCATTGCCAATAAGAAGCAGCATATACTGTGGAGAAAACAGGAAAAGTTTAAAATATATTATTGTATGTAAGGTAAGAAATTACAAAAATAATTTTAATGTTTGCAAACAATGGTAGGGTTGCATCCATCATATAGAATTTTATTTATAAAAACATTCATCTACAGAATGTGTGCATCTTAGTGAATTTTATTTTAGTTTGGAATCAAACCAGAGAAGGATAAAAAGAAAAAAGCAACCACTACAATCTGCCAAGATGTTTACTGAGTAACAATCTTGTTGTGGGTTATGATCAGCTCAGTGTAGATGGTTCTTGATTATGGTATCTACCATAATCTGATGGATACAGGAGACTTATTATGTTGTATTTGTAATACAATTTCAAATGGTCATAATCAAGATCAAAGAGTAGAATACAATGAAATTTTGGTTGATGAGGCAATTGAAGAAAACTGCCCAAAGATGGAAATAGGAGATTTCTCAGATGTGGCTGGTTTTACATCACTTACTCCTTTTTCTTTCTCTCCCATCCCCTCAGATGTATGGTTTGGAAATGGGACTGGAGATGGGAGGAGCAGAAATGCAACTTGCTTTGGTGATCCTTGCTTGGCAGACTGATCCTGCAAGGGGACTTCTCTGACAGTTGTAATTTAGAGTAGCCTTTAGGTTTGTCCTTTGTTTGTTTCAGCTCCCAGCCTACTCCAGGATTGGAGGAGCAGAAAAGTAGTTTTACACCACCTTTCTTCCCCATTTAATTTGTGCACTGAGCGCATCTCCACTGGATTCAGGGATCTGATCCTTTAAAAAAGGAAGTGACACAGTTCAGACTATGATATTAGATTATCTTGTGTCATGACAAATAATAAGACTGATTTTATACAGTGTATTTTAATAAAATTTAGTTTTATCATAAGCATATTTTACATAATATCTACTAAGAAATAAAATAAATGTTATGACTTTTTATTTGGACAGCTACCCAAGAATGCCTCAGAAAAGGAAGGAACTTCTGCTTAACGTTGTATCAACTCAAATGTCTTTCTCAGCTTATAAAACTCTTTTTGTTTATGGAAGAAAGAGTTGAAGAACTCTCTGCAGAAATTCTGTTGTTGCCCTGTTTCACTGAGAAGAATAAAAATGTTCAAGGTAATGTGTAATTTTCCTCACATACTGTTTTTTCTTTTCAGTTTATGGAAAAGGATCACTTGGTATGAATTCCAAATTAAATTAAATTTGCAGTATTATAAAAATAAATTGCTGTATGTTTGCATTTTTTTTCCAATCCCCCATATCAACAAGTATCTTTCAACGTCTCATTAAATATTTATTTAAAATAATGTAGATGTATATTTAAATTGTAGGAAATTGTGGGAAAGAATTGATACTTGTATGTAAAAGATGTAATTATATTATAATTATTTCTGATATGGAGTGAAATACACTGGTGTTGCCTAATAAACATTTTCTACATATATTCTATATAACAAACTAATAGATGGAGGTTTCCACTGCTGTGAATATTCCTGAGCTTGTTCCATGGAGGCTGCAATTTTTATATTCGGTGGGGAAATCCTTGAACTTCGAACACTAATTTTAGGTCAATGTAGTGTACATTTAAAATAGTTTTAATGTAAATATAGTTGTTTTAATTTGTAGCTTGATCCTGCAAACACTACTGAGTTGTTCCATTGACTTCAGTGGGACATCTCGTAGCAATAAGCACTTTCCCCAGAAGTAAATATTTGCAGAATCAGGTCTTTAATTTGTATTTCCCTTTCCTTATTTTATTACTGGACTATCTCCAGAAATATGAGATGAAGAAAATGTGTAACCCTGCAAGCTAGGAAATGAGATGAAGAAAATCCACTAACTGAGAAATGGTGTGCCTATAATATGTTCCCCTTCCCAGCTTCTTTACCCAATGCACTTAGACCAGGTCACCAATGAGTATATAATCTCAAGAGCTTTAGCTAGGCTGCAAGAAAAGTTTACACTAGAAATGAGGTTAGGCTGCTCAGGGAGTAGGATAGGTAGGTAGAGTCATGTGCTTTGTATCTCTGCACCAAGCTGTGGGCTGGGAAGAAATGTGTTCTGGGAGTATGGTCTAAGAACACTTAAAATGAAGAAGCATGGAAAGAAAGAATAGAGAGGTATACAACTTGTCAATGGAGTAGAGCAGTGGTTCCCAAACTGGGGTTTGTGAAATGTTACAGGGGGTTCTCAGGGAAAAATTCCCTAATGGTGGACAGAGTTGTCTCTAGGAACCCTGGGCAGCATGGGGCCAGCAGCCCGGAGCAGCTGGACTTCCAAGAGCTAAGCAGATCAAAGCAAGCATCTCTATCACACTGAGGAAATTTAAACTTCAAGACTCCTTATAAGTAATGGAAAGGAGGTGGATATTTTTTGCTGTTTTTAAAATTAAATAGGCAGCTAGTATTATTTTTAAAATTATTATGACGAACAAGTTTAAGCTTTGTTGTAACGTGCGTTGTTTGCCTGGACTGCTCAAGACCTGAATGCTTGTGTAGGAGGAACTCTTTGAGTTGGCTTCTTAAATACCTTGGCTTGGTCCACACTAACCCCCCACTCCGAACTAAGATACGCAACTTCAGCTACGTGAATAATGTAGCTGAAGTCGAAGTACCTTAGTTTGAACTTACCACGGGTCCAGACGCGGCAGGCAGGCTCCCCCATCAACTCCGCGTACTCCTCTCGCAGAGCAGAAGTACCGGTGTCGACGGCTAGCACTTCCAGGATCGATCCCAGATGATCGATTGCTTACCGCCGGACCTGGAGGTAAGTATAGACGTACCCCTTCATGCTGTTTCACATCTGAATCTCCTTGATGAAACATAGGGCCTTGTCTTATAACAGGCTTATTCATAGTGATACAAGCTACGAAAGTGAGATCTTGGAAGAGTGGTGCCATTTTCATAATGTAATAAAAATACTGTAATAAATAATAATAATAGTGTGTAATAAGCATGTCATAAAAACAATTTTAATATTTCCAAGATCACTGCTTTTATAACTTATACTCAGGTAAAGGAGAAAATCCCTGGAAATATTCATTTTTAGGAGGGGGTTCGCAAGACTTGACATTTTAGTGAAAGGGGTTCACATGTTAAAGTTTGGGAACCACTGGAGTAGAGCATGCATTCTTAACCTGAATCTGCTGGACACTATGTCAGTAAAATAAAGAAATAGAAATCATTTTGTGTTAAAACAACACTAAATTAACCTAAAAGTATTTTTAGATGATATATTGAAGCTCATTTAAAATTGGTATTCAAAGCCTTCTGTTTTTCCTATTGATTTCAATGTGGAATGAGTTTCTTCCTCACTCTGTCTATCATACTTTCTCCCTGTTAGCAGGAAATTGTATGCCTTACTTAACTACATTAATTGTGAGTAGTGTTGTTTCTGTTCTCTTGGATACAAGTGTAATTACTCTAAGAAACTCTGAAAACAGGAAAACAACATGATTGTGTTTAACAAAATATATTTTGTACAGAAACACCTTTTGTCTAGTTATTTAGAGTAATATATATTTTGAAAGAAGGAATGTTAACAAGGAAATGTTCTGTTTTCCATGAGGCATATTTAGGCCCTGACCCTGCAAACACTTACACATAACCTTCACTTTACATAAAACTGTTGGTGCTGAATGGTTTGAGCTTTTCTTTTCCTGAATTTTTCTACTCATTTATAATGACTGTCTCTATACTCGTATTGTCTCCTAAGTGGTGGCCCTAGCTTCCATATCTGAACAGGTGAGTGTCATTAGATCAGCTGCAGTGGCAGCATTCTGGGATGGAAGGCTCCCATGGTTCCAAAGGAAGTACAAAATTTTGGTCACCATTTAACAAATGTGATGATATATTTAATACAGATTAGGGCAGTGTGCCTAGCTAACACCTTCATTTTCAGACTTGCTATTCTGATTAAGGTGATCTGGATTTATTCAGAAAACCATTCTGAAGTACATCAATTACTAAGAAGAAATATGAAGTGCAGGCATGGCCAGAGAAATAAGAAAACAGTGTTTGAGAAGTAAAATATTAGTTGGCATTATCTTCACTTCATATTACTAGAAATCTCGGTTGTAGTGGCTACCTGAAAGATAATCTGATGTGGAAGAATGAGAACTATGTTTACAGTTGTTCCAGCTTTCTGTCAAGAATCCAGAAGGGAAATAAGATCTTCTCTGTCAATGTCCTATATTATCCTGATTAAGCTTGATAACTGTCTCACTGATAGTCTTGATTAGAAGAGGCCCTTATTAGCCTTGTACTTAAGTCATAAAAGGAAGTAACTGAATAATTTTTGGCTGTTGGAATAACAAGTTTAGTTGTTCTTAGTTCAGAATATCATGTGGGGACTTCAGATTTGATATTTAGAACATTTGTAAAGTTCCATCAGAAATAAAGTAGTTCTTTGGACAGTTCCTCATTTATTTATTTATTTATTTATTTATTTATTGCCAGAGGTGGTATCTGAGTTTTATCTAAACCAGGAGGATTCTTGGCCCTCATTTTTCCCTAGACCCAGCGATGACAAAGAGCAATGGCTGCATAAATTGGATATAAGAAGAACACTTAGGGTTTATCTCAGAAGAATCAAAGATTTCAGATCTTCTGACAGATTGTTTGTACTCTTAGGGGGTCTTAAGAGGGGTCAAATGGCTTCTAAGAGTTCCTTAGCTAGATGGTTAAGGGATTGTATTAGGGAGGCGTATGTAGTTAAGGGTAAAGAGGCTCCCAGGGTTTGTAAAGCTCATTACACTAGTACTATAGCTGCTTCTTGGGCGGAGAGGTCGAAGGCTTCCACATTGGAAATTTGCAAGGTGGCCACCTGGGCTTCTCTTCATACTTTTTCATAGCATTATTGCTTGGATGTAGTCTCTTCCACAGATTCTGCTTTTGGTAGGAGGTTGCTTGTGAACCAAAAAAAGAACAGTGAAGAAAAGAAAGACATGTAGTTCACACTTCTAGCTGCCAACAAGACAAGATTCTTTGCAGAGTGAACAATGGAAACCTTAGAAGATCAACTTAGGCGATTGAAAATAGAAGTTACATGGAAGTACTGCCCACCAGTACTCGCTTATGGTAACCCCATGGCAGACAATAGCACCAAGGGACACACTGAACCAAAGTGAACTCTGTAGGGAGGTGGCTGTAGCAATTGTACTGAGGTGATCTGGACAATTCTGTGACTTCAGTTTGAGAATTCTGTGTCTGGAATTCTCTGGAATGTATTCAATAGGTTAAATCCCCCAAATTGTTTCACATAGATGAACAAAAATAATCTCTGTATTACATTCTCTATTATAATTTATTTTCAGTATGCTTTTTAAATTCTTCATAGGTTTATTTCTTGACTACTTTATTTTCAAACATTGCAAAAGCAGGTATTCCTCACTGAGGACTACATACATACCATGTTTTAAGCTTAAATCCAAAGTATACTTCAATTATCCAACCACAAATAAGGTATCTGAAAAATGATTTAACTGATATAAATACTTCATTCGTGCACCACCAACTCAACAATATATAGAATTTGCTTTTATAATTGCTAAAACAATATACTTCCGAGAGGCGAATAAGCATGAGGAATTTCTGTCAAAAAGCATTTTTGGGGGGGAAAGTCATAAACCTCTAAAAATAGAATGTGAAAGCACTTTGACCACCAAATTGTAGTGTATCACCAGGGCAAGTCTACATTTCTTATCCTTTTGGGAAAAAGGTAGGTTTGGCCATCAGGGCTCTCTAGCAGGGAGTGGATATAATTAACCCTTTCCTTGTTGGTCTTTCACCATACCTGCTCTCATCTATTTACATTCCATTGAAATCACTGGAATGTTCAGACATACCTAGTACATTCAGCATCACAGGTTCTATTTGAAGGAACCTGGAACATTCAGTAGCAGTCAGGGTTAAGTGTGAGATCCTTATTTAGAATAAAGAATACACTGACAAATTGCATTTTCCTTCCATCTTTAAGATGCGTTTTCTCTCTTTCCTCTGGCTTTTCAGAAGCCTCTTGTTGAGACTTTTAAAAATCAAAAACATCTAACACATCTTTCATCTTTCTCTCACCCTTTTTCCATTCTAGTGAGAAAGGTGAACTTTGGACAGATCTGATAATGAGTGCCAAGAAAAGCTTTTTCCAGTGGAGCTCTTTGAAACACCCTGGGCAAAGCTGTCAAGCCCTTAGGTTTACAAGCGTTGCCTCAGGGGACCAAAAAGATTTGCAAAGGTCTTCCTTTCACAGCTTAAGAAGAAGAAATTTTTTACTTTACATCCATTTCTAGAAAGCATAATAAAAGGAAAATAGGATCAAATTTTCAAGGTGCATCATCTTAATAGACAGTGTTTGAAGTTGTACAGACTTCAGCAAGACAAATATGATCTTTGCTTTGGTCCCAAAGGTAGATGCAGTTATAGCTTCTGTAGTAAATATTTTTTTTTTCCAAAGGAGCAAACTGACGGGATGATGGAATTTACACTTAGAAAGACATATGAGTTTTACTTTGAGATGCATATTTCCTCTGTTTGGTATGTGAGAACAAATTAGAAGTTCATGATGGAGCACAGAACCTAGGAGGACTTCAAATCTATTATTACTAAAATATTTTTAGTTTTTCTTTTTATTATTGATGTTTCTATTGATATTCTTCATTTTCTTCAGAATCTATTATCTCTAGTGGAGTTAAAATAAAAATCCTGGCTGAGTCCATATCAAATAGATGGGCAATCTAACCTGCAGGTAACTTTGGTTGTAGTATTATTTACCTTACTAACAATTATTTTTGAGATGTTGAAAGGATCTGTGTTAGGTCCAGTCTTCAGTAATGACCTAGACAAGGGAGAACACCGAAATTGTCTGGGGTTGGTGGAGGGGGGCACTTGGGTCTGGAGAAGGTTTATGCTGTGCTAGAATCTGGTCTTGGAGGGAGAAGTTTGATAGTGAGTGGTGTGTAATTTGCACAGGAGTTTTTACTGAGATATGTCAGCAGTTCTGGAATATATATGCAAACATATCAGGTTACAAGCAACTGGTCATATCTGCACAGCTCTGCTGTAGCCTAACGGGGCAGATTCTTAACTAGTGTAAATTATCATGGCTCCTCTGACAATTTATACTAGTTGAGGATCTATTTCAAAATGTTATGTTCGCTTCTGGTCAGTTCACTGAAAATATTAACAAGGTGGAGGGTGTTCTCAGAAGGACAGTGTAAATGGAGGCTAGTCATTTGACTTTTTGATAAAAGATTAAGAGTGAATTATATATTGCTTACTTGAGTAGTGACAATAAGAGACTGTAAGTCTTCTGACATTGAAAGGTTGTGAATGCTACAAGCAGATGAATATCTAACGTAGTAAGAGAAAGTATAAATTTTCTTTCTCAGTGTCAGCTCATTATTCCTAGGTAGATTGGATATCAGGAGAAACTTCCTGAGAGCAAATTCTTAAAAATAAGGAACAATCTCCCAAAGGAAGCATTAGAAGCTCCATCACATAGTGCATTTAAAAATAGGCAGAATTAAATGTATAGCAGAAAACTACTTGCAGTAGGAAGGCGGTGAAGTAGGTGACCTGATTAGTATTGTCCATCTTTATATTCTGCCATTTTATTTTTCATATTTCTAAAAATAAAAATTATTTTTCCCTGGAACTAGTTTCATTAACATAACTCAAAACAGGACGTGAGGAAGTCATTCCAAGCCATGGAACATTGTTTAAGAGCATAAGCAAAATACCTTCCTTCAAAGGATGCGCTATCTCTATCTAAGGAGAAGGGAAAATCCATGTTAGACAAATGAGATCCTAAGGATCTCAAAGAATTAGATGTTTTCTTCAACAGAAAAGCTTTCCCAAACTTTGAGCATACATATTGCCAATGCCTTCAAGCTGCAGAAGACCTTTTAATATATGCTCTTAACAATATTCTTTAGCTATGCTTGATAGCATTCTATCATTTAGTGCTCCTTGTTCCTTGTCTTTAATTTCACATAAGACATAGTAAATTAGTAATACCTGCACCAGTGTTGTATGTAAACTGTATATTAGGAAAGGGAAGGATGTTTAAATTATTAATTACATTGCCTTTATTTACTTGTTGAGCGCTGGTGGTATGTTTAGTGCTGCTCAGAACATAGAATAGACATGGCCTCTGTCCTGTAAATCTAAGGGCCAGATAGCACAAACACACATGCAAATAACTGCATGGGGCAATTCATGTGTGTAAGTGTTTGCAGGACCGGGCCCTCAGTTTTTACCCTCTGTCCCAGTTATTGGTTTACTCCAGATTAAATCAGTGGAAAAATTCCCATTGAGATCAATGGTATGTGACTGGGCCATATATGTTGGGCTTTGCTAATGAGGTATTAGTTCTAAAGACGTCTGTACTTACTCTGATTGTTATTTTGGATATAATAATTAGCTGCCATTTGATTCTTAGTGTGTCGGAATTTTTAAAACGCTAAAATGTTTAAAATATACAGTGCCACATAATTTATTTAATTTACTGAACAAAGAATAGAAATTAATTTTTACACAGCTGCTCTAAAGTTATCTATTCTCGCTAGAAACAGGTGACTGCACAATCAGTATAAAAATGAATTAATGACAAAAGGAACTATATTTTATACATTATACATATGTGTAAAATATGAATACAATGGGATGTGGATTTCATAAGGTTATATAAAAGGAGCTGTGTATAACCTGAATTTGACTTTATCGCAACATTAGTATTCTACTACATCTTGTTGAATTTTTTTATTCTACATATTGATATATCAGAAGGTGTTGTAGGCTGCAGATTTTTCTACAGAATTAATCTTACCTTTGATCCCCTTTATCATACTGTGCAGGAGTTCTGAAGAAAGCTGGTGGGGAGCTTTTAATAGGGGAAACTAGAGCAAATGAAACCAGTGTGCTTCCTGAACAGTTACTTCAGGTAAAAGAGGTGAGTATGAAAAGAGACTTGCACTTTATAAGGATTTTTTTCTTTTTCTTTTTCTCTCTGTCACCAATATAGATTCTGTTGGCATACTCATTATAAACACCTGTTTCCAGAAGTTAATTGTTTGAATATTATAATTAATTTTAAACTGCAGAATCTCAGCTCAGGATGAAAAAAATCCTATACAAAATTTGTATGTAAAGAGACAAAGGGGATAATCTTTTTTTATTTTTATTTTTTTGGTACACATTATACTGTAACAAAGTTAACATCAGAAGAACACAATGCCACAGTTACAAAGAGGAAAACCAAAACCGTGCACAAACATAAAAGTCTTTATTTAATATTCCATGTGTTCTTGAATATACCATAGGCTGACAAAATGTACTGAAATCTTAGTAGCTGATCATGCAGATGCTTACTGCTAGGGTTTGTGTTAGTTTCTTTACTAGGCATTTAGTGCTGTAATCCTTGCAGAAAGCATATGCAGTATTGTGGCTTGGTCTGTCCTCCATTCACCAATTAAATGTTGGAGTTGAGTTTAGGGAACTTAAGAGGTTTAAAAGACATGCCAAGTCCTTCATTGCCCAGTAGTGGAATTTTATTAATCAGTCCCAAATTTTAGGCCTCAAACAGCTTGTTTAAATACACTTTGGATCTGTTTGTGGGACTTATGTTTGAATTTTATCTTTATAGAAAGTATTTTGATCCAGATGAGCTATACCTAGCACAGGACTCAAAGACAATGTGGAGAAAGTGGTATTATGCTGGCTTTGTACTCCCCAAATTGTGGGGTGGGCTCTGGGATCAATTAAGTCCCTGACACAAGTTAGAGCAATGTAAGCGCTTTTCCATTTCTGGCTGGTTATAATGCCTAACTTCTTAGCGTACACGCACAATAGGCTATTGCAGCAGCTAGGGTTGTTAGAGTCCTGTCTCCTCCCCTCTCCTACCATACCGCTTATGTCAGAGGCTGGTTAGGTTAGGCCCTGAAATATTCCCCTTAAACTAGAGACATTATCAGTTGGCCACCATTGTCCAGCTTTAAGATGGCTTTACACCATCAGAGCAGTGCAAAGCAGAATTAGTGTGAACCAGGGGGTGGTACATGACATTCCTCAGATCCACCTCAGAGGTTTCTAATTTTTTGGCCAGGTTTGTGAACGACCTAGACTAGTTTAAACTGTGACCAAGTGCAGCACTAAAGAGGGAAATTCTAGCATTGGTATGCCAAAACTGGTTTCTCTAAACCGTTTACCATTCACATTATTGGTTTGCTGGTTTTGAGTTATAAGCATGCTAAGGAAGTAAGAGAGAATATTACATGGTGTTTGTAATATAAACTATAAAAACGGCTATAAAATGTAATTGACTTTATTAAATATATTGAATTTAAAGGTTGCTTTATGTGGTAAGTAAAGTGCAGCCTGCTGCTCAAATAAAGATAGTTTTATTGAAATAGATTTTTATAAATGACATTTTGATATTTTTATTAACTCCAATGGCAATTTAGATGAAACATTACTATATGTATTAATCTGTGTTAATACATATGCCTTTTAATGTTAGTTCATTGTTTGTGAATTGTATTTTCCGAGTTATGTGAATGGCTTACACAGTATGACAGAGTATCTCTACGTAACTTGTATACTGGTAGTCATATAAGATTGGAACCATAACAACAGTAATGCTCATTGCTGAGTTTGGATTTATGTCAGATACATTTATATTTCAGACAACTTTATTGGATTTTAGTTGGAGGAATGCATTTAAAGACCTGTCTTCTTCTGTGGCGCACTGTATAACAATAGCAATTGAAGATTTTTCAACTAAAATTCTTCAGCTTGAGCAGAAAGAACAGGCTTCAGCTGCAATCTATACAATGAGCCTAGTAAACATCCAGCAAATGAAAGAGTCCTGGGAAACAGTCCACGAGGCGGAACAACCAAAACGAATAGCAAAGGCAGGTATCCAAAGATCTGAAGTTTGCAGGGAGACAGAATGCCAAGGTTTTTTGCCGTCCAAGCTTTGAAGTGCTTACAGTGCCATTAATATTCCAAGTTGTATGTAAATGGAGTTAAAAAGAAAGTGAAAGGCATTACAATACAATGCCAAACATTGTGTTATACTTTAACATATAGTCTGTACTAAACAAAATGAACTTTTTAATTTTGCCCCTATTATTTTTTTTGCATCAAAAGGATTCAAAACCATTCCAATTAGTGTCTGTGGCTTTACATCCCAATTTGATGATGATATGCTTGCAAAATTTGAAGCATTGCTATAAAAGGATTTCCTGTATTTATTTCCTTAGGCATGCCATTTAATTAATCAACATAACCGATATTATGGCCAAATTGGAGTTCTTTGGTTTGGCTAAAAGGTCAGATATATTGATTAATTAAATGGTTAGTCTAAGGATATATAATATATGAAAGCTTTTTAATGTTGTAATTTTTGCAAGTGTTTTACCTATTTAGGATGGAAAGCAATTGATACTAAGCAGAATTATAAAATGTTTAGTTAAAGGAGTGTACAGGCTTTTAGTAAGATGGCTTTATTGAGAACAATACATACACTTACTAGAAGATGACAATGTCCAACCTATAACTAGCAGCAAGAAATTGATTAAAACATTGCTTTTGAAAATGATATAATAGTTTAGAGAATTATCCCTGTTTGGAAGGAATTAGTCTTATCTTCTGAACGCCATTAAATATATATGATGAGAGGGCATGAGCAAAATTAGGGCATTATCTCATATAAGGTTAAATCCTTAAATATTTTTTAGCCTGTACTGTGCCGGTATACAGCACAAAGATTGTGAAGTTATATTTGATGTATTCACATTATTATAAATAAATGTTTTGCCTTCTATACCAGAGATTGAAATTTTTATAAGGCTGATTCAATATATTTGTGTTGTGCCAATTTCATTATTCAAGAATTTGGCCCTGGCATACATAAATTACACAGAGCTGTCAGAGTACAGATAACTTGATGCCACATTTATTTCTCCCTAGTTTTGTTCTGACATCATGGAAGAACTTGACACAGTGCTTCCACTGGCTCTGGCATGCAGAGATGATTCTCTTCAGGAAATTAGAGCAAACTTTGTGGAGGCGTGCTGCAAAGTAGCAACAGCTGTCCTGGAAAGGTTGGAGGAGAGAAGCAAAGAAGTGCCCTCCAAGGCTCCACTGCAAAACTTGTATGCTGTTCTCTCCACAGCAGTACATGTCTTTCAGCATTTTATGATGTATGATAATTTAATGAGAGAGACCAGCAAGAAGTGAGTCCTTTAAATATGTTTTAGTTCAAATATAGATAATATGGAACGTTGATTCCATTTCAGTGATATAATGTATAATCTATAATACTTGTAAATATACCCAAAATATTTCCTATAATTAAAGTACCATTTGCACTGGTTTTTAGGAAAGATCAGACATATTGATAACTTGAAGTAGTTATTACAAACATTGATTTTTATCTTCAAGGTTTGAATTGGCAAGGCAATGCAAATTCTTTACTCATTAATCTTGAGCAAATACTCTTATATTATGGCTGTCTACACTATATTATGGTATGGATGAATGGAGGACTTCCATTTCATTTTTGTCTGCAGCAGCAGCTTAATTTTCATAAAAACAATGTTAAAAATGTAATCTTTGACAACATGAAGATATGTTCCTGCACGTTAGTGTCATGAAGATTGTGTTGAGCACCACGAGCATATGTATCCAATAAACTTTTACAAGAGGGTAATTTATTAATTAAATAAGTCTTAGATGGATGCTAAATAAAATTAGAGGTAGGTCAAAGAAGGGGTTTTGGGATCCAGAGTAGGGTTGGGTAAGGGTTCAGGTAGAGGTTGAATTAGAGCTAATGCTTGGACCTGATGGCCCTGAAACCATCTAAATGGTTCTTAGGAGATTTTGGCTCAGAACAGTAGCAATCTCTTGATCTGCTCATCCTGTGTGATTCTGGTCATGTCTGAATTGGAACTGGAAAACAGGCTCCTTGTGGATTTCAGTATGACCTAGAGTCAAAATAAGATGCTGGTTCAAATCCTGGGATCTAAATCTGAATGCAGACCCAAGCAGAAACTTAAAGGGGTTTGGATTCAAGGTTCCAGTTTTGACCATCTCTAGTAAAAAATATTATGATTTTGATTTCTAATTAAAAATATATTGTATGCTATGATTCACATCTACATTTAAAAACAGAGTCCTGATTCTCAGTTTCTATTATCTCCAAGTTGCTCTGCCTGAATGGGGCAAAGGGGACATAAGCTGGAGCTACTGACCAGTTGAGAATTCCTGTGGTGAAAGAAGAGAATTGATGCACTGGTGTAAAACGGTGGAACTGGTTCCCAGGCCAGGCTCCCCTCCATGCTTCCATGGGGGCATGTCAAGGATGGCTGTGCATGATAGGATGAGGAGGGGGTGGATTGGCACTGTGCTCCCCTCAGGCAGGTGTAAGCAGAGCACTGAGGGACCATACCCAGTTGTTGTAACTTAGTGCGGTCTAGGGTTGGGGCTAGGGCAGCATCAGAATCAGAGAACCATTATTGGATCCCTAATGCTTTCCCCTCTTTTGCAAGGAGTGTATCTTGGTGCATGACAGAATCTGCCCCCAAATATTGCCCAAATAATTCTATTTGTGCGCATTTCAAAACAGTTTGTGATCATTCATATATGTGCAGTTACGCTTTTTATAAGTCCGTGGGACTCATGTTCATATGCTAGCTTTATAAAAGTTACTGCTGAAAAGTGCATAGTGTCTTCCAACAATATTGACAATTGAATGACAAAATAACATTCTCGTTTGTAATAATAGAGAAGAATACTTTTACTTCTGAATGATGTATTGATAATGCAGTTTGTCTGAAGCAGAAATACATATTTGTAGAACAGCAGATGTACATTTTCAAAGAGCTTGCAAAACAAAGACCAGATTTTTTGAAAGTGAATGTGGGCTCAGACTTCAAGCCCAAGAGGAAATGAATGATTGATAACTAATAATCAAAACCATTTGTAGTACTGTGGATTGTTACCTCCTACTGCACAGGCCTTAAATCTTTGCCTCTTTGATCATTCCCTCTGAACAGGCCCCTGTTCCTAGTGCCTGTCCAGGGATATCAGGAATTCATCAATGTTCTCCAGTTTCAAGTTACCAACTACTGCGTCAGAGTTTGTGCTACAAATATTTTACAGGATGCTGAGAGCCACCACTGGGATGACTACAAAGCTTTTTATGAGGTGTGAGGTTAAGTTTACTTTCCCCTCCTTTTACATAAATGTGTTTTACTGCTTATCTGCTCTCTGACTAATTAGAAACATAAGATCTGTACTACTTGTGCACAAGGGCTGTTGGGATATGTTTTTAAAATAGCTCTGTTACTGTATGTAAATATCTTCTTAGGAATGATCTAGTAAAATATAGTTAAAAGACTTAAGATTAATCAGTGAGGTAATTAAATAAGGGTTCTCATGCTGTTTGCCTAGTAAAATACTGTTTCTTAGGATTGGCTGAAAATAGATAGTTTCCCCTATATGGGGAAAAGGAGAGAAGGTTAATATATTGACGCCTATATAGTATGAGGTCTGGTCTATACTACCCGCCTGAATCGGCGGGTAGAAATCGACCTCTCGGGGATCGATTTATGGGACGCGACAATCGATCCCCGAATCGGCGCTCTAACTCCACCAGCGGAGGTGGTAGTAAGCGCCACCGACAAAAAGCCGCAGAAGTCGATTTTGCCGCCGTCCTCACAACGGGGTAAGTCGGCTGCAATACGTCGAATTCAGCTATGCTATTCACGTAGCTGAATTTGCGTATCTTAAATCGACTCCCCGCTGTAGTGTAGATGTACCCTAAGACTCAAAGAAATAACTGTACCAGAATAATGTAAATTTTTTCTCGCATGAAATGCTCCCTGTGATGATTGTAAGACTTGTATGTTTTTTCTCTTTCCCTCCCAATACATATGCATATTATAAGTATTTTTCTTATTTAATATATTTCTCTTTTGTCATTCTTTCAAATTTTGCTCCTCTACTGTGGGTTTGGTAGGTGGCTCAGATAGCACAAGTGACCAGTATCCTTGTCCACAGAATCCAGCCATATGTTTCTAACCTGCATATTCAATAACCTGCATATTGTGATTTTGTCTGAATTTTGGAATCCCAAGTCTACTCTTAAACTCGAGTTTAATTATTTTAGTGCAAGAAAATCAAGGGCCAATTAATAAAACATACAGTTGAATATATTGATTCTTTCCCACTTCCAGTGAACTATTCCATTGATTATAGACTACATATTGCGTGAAATCCCTTGAATGTGATTTCTGGGTCACGTAAAATGTTTGTAATTTCATTTTCAATAATAATTGGGATCTACAGCAACCATGGCCCTGTCCTTGCTTGTTACAATTGCCATATATGAGAACTAGGCTTCTGAGTATGACTCTACCATCTCCCAGGCCTCCTATAGTGGAGCAGAATTTCCTTTGTATCTGATACTTACATTCTGGAAGCCAGTTACGAAGAGCCATTGTGTTATACCTTCTCTTTCAACGGTGAGGATCTGGAGAGTTCAATAGATTAAATGTTACTTTCCATGGCTGGTGCTATTAAAGGATCTCTGTCTCTCAGAACAGAGTAAAAAAGAAACTGATTTTATTTTTCTTAAATATTGTCTGGATGGTTCAGGAAGTTGCCAGTAGTATGGAGCCCAGTACCTCTTGGTCACTGACTGGGATCTGGTCTGCACTGGTAACAGTCTACACTTATCACATGACTGTGGCCAGTTTTCAGTGGCCTCATTCCAGCAACTAGCAAACAGTTGTCCACCTCACAAAAACCACCATCATAATTGACACAAATTGTTAGCAATCCCAGCAAAGACAGCAAGGACTGACTGAATAATCCTCGCTCCTTTGGTCAGGATTGAGGCACATAGGGAGGTAGTTTGAAGAAAGCTTGTATCTCTTCAGTCTTCAGGACAATTGATCTGGCACCATTTGTAAGTCCTCAGTTAAAATTCACAAAAAGCAGAACCACTCTCTCCCACCAAACTAAGGGACAGAGTGTATCTCTGCTTTATGGATGTATGCATCAGAAGGGGAGCATATAAGGAAGGAACCTTCCCCTCCTCACTGTTATGCAGCCTGTGTAAGGACCAGGCGGAACACCAGCCCTTACACATTCGAGATCCCAGGGGCTGTTCCCTACCTATTCCAAGGAATGCGTGGCATTCAAATAATGGCAGGAGGAATGGGGCTTTGCCCCGCCTCTTTTCCCACCACCGGCCCCACTCACCATGTGCTGAGAAGCAGAACTGGCTGACCCCTCTTGTTCAAAATAATAAATTGCACACCACAAAAGAAAATGGGACTATATATACAGACAAAGGCATTCTCAACATGAGTAAGATTGTCAGACTGTGGCACTCTGTGATTACATGTAGCGACATTTTCTATAGACTTATTATTATTTGTACAATGGTAACCTCCAAAGACCCCAACTAAATTTGGGAGTCCATGGCTATTTATACTCTCTAAAATAAAGTGATATTGCTTTTCTACACAGTGAAGGTAAAAATAGCTCAATTTACAAATGTTTTTGCATTGGGACACCTGACTGCATTCTCTCTTCACACACTCTCTATACCTCTCTGGTAATCCAACTGATTTTGAAAACAGTGGTGTGTTTGATCAAGAGAAAAGCAGGCAATCCCATATTAACTGTAGGCTAAGAGCTCTATTCTAT
Source organism: Trachemys scripta elegans (assembly GCF_013100865.1). Classification (NCBI taxonomy): domain Eukaryota; kingdom Metazoa; phylum Chordata; order Testudines; family Emydidae; genus Trachemys; species Trachemys scripta. The sequence goes on along the minus strand of NC_048303.1, from coordinate 56,289,887 downwards.
TCATATGGACATATAGTTTGTAAAAGTTCAGTAATGATTTTACAAGATATGGATCAATATGTTCTCATGTACGTGAGATCTGAACTGAACCCTAAGTACATTATTATCATAAAGCACTTACATTCTAAGCTGTCAGGGTGTGAACCTCTTAGGGTGCAGTATCTCACTGGTGGAGTACATTGAACACCCGCTGTGCCACCAGGCCAGCTCTCCAGATTACATTTTAAAATCAAACTTTTAGTATAGCAGACATCTGCTGCAATTTTAGGAACTTATGTTTTCTAATAGTCTAAGAATAAAAAATTGTCTGTTCAAAGATAATATTGAGTGGCTTATGTAATAAAGCCCCGCTGCTTGTTTCCTGATATATAATCTAAATAAAAGCTCACATCTGTTTACATTGTACAAAGTCTTCAAAAATAGCAGATGTTTACCAGTAGAATACTGTAGAAATGGCAACAAACAGAAAAACAGGTCAGCAAAAGGGAATGGATTTCATATACATTTTTAATCAAAACACTATTGCTTCTGTTTTAGAGGCACAATGTTAGAAAAGATACATTATTAAATTTACCACTTTAAGATTATATATAGTGAACAAAAATATTATATAATAATAAGTGTAATAGTATAAACTTATGTTAAGATAAGAGTTTGTAGGCTCCCAGAGAATTTCCAAGACTCTCAGGCATCCAGATACTTAATAAAACATTATAAATGCTGTACCACATAGAAAATTCATTTAGAAAGTCTTATTTCTTATTGTGAGACTGATTTTAGTTTGATACTAGAAGACCTAAAAATGACCAAAAAAGAATTAGTCTCCATTAGAAATGGAAGCTAATTATTCTGTCCTTAATGTGCTTATTCTTTGAATGCAAGATGTATATTTGTAGAAATAAATTGAATATTTCATAAAATCATAGGACTGGAAGGGACCTCAAGAGGTCATCTAGTCCAGTCCCCTGCACTCATGGCACGACTAGGTATTATCTAGACCATCCCTGACAGGTGTTTGTCTAACCTGCTCTTAAAAATCTCCAGTGATGGAGATTCCACAACTTCCTTAGGCAATTTATTCCAGTGTTTAACCACCCTGACAGGAAATTTTTCCTAATGTCCAACCTAAACCTCCCGTGCTGCAATTTAAGCCCATTGCTTCTTGTCCTATCATCAGAGGTTAAGAAGAACAATTTTTCTTCCTCTACCTTGTAACAACCTTTTATGTACTTGAAAACTGTTATCATGTCTCCTCTCAGTCTTCTCTTTTCCAGATTAAACAAACCTAATTTTTTCAATCTTTCCTCATAGGTCATGTTTTCTAGACTTTTAATAATTTTTGTTGCTCTTCTCTGGACTTTCTCCAGATTGTCCACATCTTTCCTGAAATGTGGCGCTCAGAACTGGACACAATACTCCAGTTGAGGCCTAATCAGCGTGGAGTAGAATGGAAGAATTACTTCTTGTGTCTTGCTTACAACACTCCTGCTAATACATCCCAGAATGATGTTTGCCTTTTTGGCAACAGTGTTACACTGTTGACTCTCATTTAGCTTGTGGTCCACTATGTAGAAATATTTGCACATTTGATCACCTTCTCCTGGAAGAAATCTACAATAGTGAATCTCATAATTAGAAGACCATAAGGTATCAAAACACTCAGTGACAAACAATGTATGAACATTTCAGTTAGTACTTGTCTAGGAAGCATTCTACGCAAAGATCTCCATGGGTAAAGTTCTACTCTTTTCTGATATTTTTTTCAATATACTCCACCCATAATAGCTGAAGTTTATTTTATGTAAGAAAACCAGGAAATTGTAATAAGCTGCTGGTCTGGCTTGGACAAAATGAGGCCAGCTTCACTTGCATGAGAACATCTGCCAAACTCTTAAAATTGTCTTAAAATCAGGCAGTTATTATTTTTTTGTTTCTGGTATTGTTATTAAAATGCAATAGTGAAATATCAAAATACTTTTAAAATGTTTCTCAACTGCCCATGTCACTTGCATGTATATAGCAAGGAGATTAGTTGGTTGGCTATTTTTTTCTGCTGTTCTTTCATTATAATGATACACAACCAAAGATTCATAAAAAATCTGGCAGTGGTTATTATGGATCTACGGAAATAGACATACTTAAGTAATTTAAATAATTTGGTTCTTGTTTAAGAAGAGGTAGCCAATATATTAAACTAATCTGGTTAGTTTAGTGATTGCAAAATATTGTATGAAGTTTTAAAGTAAAATTAAAACAATAGGTCAGAATTAGGTTAATTAAGCATATAGTAGGTCAAATGTTTGTGGTTTGGCTTTGTGGTAGAGTATTGGTTTAGTAACTGAAATGAAACATGTGTTTTTTTTGTCAATAAAGATGTTTTACATCTTGTCAAGAATCTTTGTTGGTCATCTACTGTCTCAAACTCTTCAGCTATTTCCTCTCAGCCTGAACTAATTAGATTCACAGGAACCAAGCTGACATTTTGGAAGATGTGTTTCTATTGTTTAATGTGTGGTGGTTTTTCCAGGGGGAAAGATGCTCATTCTCTGTCCAGATGTGGCATTATTTCTGCTGTGCTCTCCATCATGATCTGTGGACTATCCTACCCCCCAAGTTAGCCCAGGAGATTCTAGAAGAAGTGCTGGAGAAATCTTTGGCTGTGCTAGCCTGCAGATATTCTCAAGCCCATCCCAGTTACAAGAGAACTCCACAGATAAGGTAACACATTTATGATTAACAGGTGTTTTTTGTGGATAAAATGCATGTGTTCTCAGGATATGATGTGTTGTTTCGTTGTAATTCACCTGAATTTAAATATATGTGAATATAAAAATAAATTTATAAATGTATATAATTCCTATGAAGATTGTTTTAATAAATTTCATCTGGGATATTTAAGTATATGCTAGGCTCCATGTGCTATGTGATCACTCAGTATATGATTGGGGTTGCATAACTCCCTCTTTTGTAAAACTGCCACATAAATGGCCAGAGCGCATGAGGCTTGATGCAGAGCCTGAGTGGCTGAGCAAACAAAAAGAAATGCAGACAGCAGGAGTAGCTTTGGGTGAGGGTCAAGGGACTGATCCATGAATTAAAGGCCCTGCTCTTCTGGCAGCTCCAGGACAGGCAAGTGCTCCAGCTGAAGACTGTCCTATCAGGTTCCTAAACTTTGCTGGAGCAAGGGCTTTGTCTAGAAGCAATAAAAGGGCAGGCAGCTCTTGCAGCAAACTTGTCCTAATACCTTATTCCTTCCTTTCCATTCTCCTGTTTGGTTACAGCAATCAGTAAAGTGAACTTGCCCTGCTCTTTACTGAAACATGCCAGGGTCTATGATGATCATGGTGGCCATGGGATTTAAACTAATCTCAAGAAAATCAATCATCTGCATGGACAGTAAATCCATCTGGGACAATATATTCACATAACTCCTGCTGAAGGCTGTAAATGTAGAAATGCAACAGAGATTGAGATGTAAAATTTGCTCATGATACTGAAGATTTCTAAAGTGCCTGTCATCCAAGAATGTCATAAAGTACTTTGCAAACATCAGTGAATTAAGTCTTACAACATCTATGTGAGTTAGAGAAGTATTGTAAACCCATATTACAGATGGGAAGACTGAGGCACAGATGGGCAAAGTGACTTGTCCAAGGTTTCACAGTGTATGTAAGAGCTGGGAATAAACCACAGATTTCCCAGTTCTTGTTTATGCTTTAATCCTATACTAAATTCTCTGTGATTTATATCCTTAAATATAATTTGAAAATACTACTAGACAGTATTTCTGCATGCTCAAGTGTTCGTATATAGGCCTGTTTGTTAGCTTGAGATAGAATTTTGGGTTTGATTTTTTTTTTGATACTCTTGTATCATTTTTAATATGTGTGAACAAAGAACAAAGACACTGTATGTTGCTTCTGCCCAGCCAGATGGGTTTTGTTAGTATAATGAGAAAAGATAAGGGATAGAGTTAAATGTGTTACTGGGTACGGTGGGAGTTTAATATATAAGCATATGCTGGAAGGCTGCCTGGCTCCTCTCGCAAGCCAAGATCAAGCAACCATGGGATGACGGTGGAGGGGGCGGGAAGGGTATAAGAAACACTAAAAGCCAAAGAAAGGCCTGGCCTTGGCCAGAACACAACCTCATTCCTTACCCCTCCCATGGGATACAAAAGAGGTGGCACCAAGACCCCAGACTCACGAACCTCCAAAATGGAGCATGACCATAAATCAAAAAGGGTGGGATCAGGGGCGTTCACTGCAGGTATATTTAGGCCTGTTAAGAAGGAGGTGGTGGGAATAGGAAATGGGGACACGGGTAAAGGCTCTGCGTCATCAGAGCTATGGATATACTTGCTTGAAACTAACCCCAATAAATATTGCATTCCTGCACTTCTGACTTCCGGTCTTCTGCTTTCTGTCTGCGTGACAAGAACGGGGGTGTGGGGGGGGGGGCAGCGGCAAAGGGAAGCCCCTAATATCAGGTACTGCATTTTCTGGGATTAACCAACACAGAATACGATAGATACTGTATCTCCTGACATGAAAACACCTTTCCTGATCATTTTCTTGCAAAATTTCCTATAATTTGCAGGATATAAAAGTCCTAGAACAGTTTCTGATGCATCTGGTATTTTTCAGCTTTGCATGAAGTTGATTTAAGTTACTGGACAAGAAGAACCTTTTTGTTTATTTTAATAAACAGGGCACTCCATTTATAGATAAACATCTCTTCTACTCATTAAAATGGTAATTCTTGGCTTTGTCTCTAAGTGAATTATCCAGTCATACATTAAAAACATATTTTCTTTGACCTAGTTAGTATATATTCATACTACAATGTATTGCATAAGTGTGCTTTATAAGGCTGTATTTTTACTGTGAACTTCTAGTGACATTATAAACCCATGATACCAAGATAGAGAACTTTTTGTGCACTTTGGGCCAGATTTTCAAAGGAATTTAAATGCCTAAAGATTCAGATAGGAACTTAGTGGAAATGGGAGTTAGGCTTTTTGGAAATCCCACTAGGTGCCTTTCTGCATCCCTAGGTGCCTTAATATCTTTGAAAATCTCACCCTTTGGGTATGTCTACACTACGAAATTAGATCGAATTTATAGAAGTCAATTTTTTAGAAATCGATTTTATACAGTCGATTGTGTGTGTCCCCACTTAAAACCATTAACTCCGCGGAGTGCGTCCACAGTACTGAGGTTAGCGTCGACTTTCAGAGCATTTCACTGTGGGTAGCTATCCCACAGTTCCCGCTGTCTCCACCGCCCATTGGAATTCTGGATTGAGCTCCCAATGCCTGATGGGGCAAAAACTTTGTCGCGGGTGGTTCTGGGTACATGTCGTCAGCACCCCCTCCCCACCCCATCCCCCGAAAGCAATGACAGACAATCATTTCGTGCCTTTTTTCCGGGGTCCCGTCCACCAGACCCACTCCGCCCACTGCCTGCTTGGATGATTGGAACCCCAGGCTGGAAGTGGGCTGAGCGGGTCGGCAGACGGAGCCCCAGACCGGCAGCGGGGTGAATGGCTCAGCCCGCTGCTGGTCTGGGGCTCCGTCCGCCGGCTCCTGCCAGCCGGAGTCCCAAGCCCCGCTCAGCTGGCAGACCTCGGTGAGGTCAATCAGGGGTGCCTGGACAGACATGGCTATCCTCCTCGTAGAGCACTGAATGGGAGTGACTCCAGGTCATTCTCTTCTTTAAGTTTCATCTCATGGAGATTCAGTCCTGCCTGGAATATCATGCCAGCTGAAGGCTTCTGCCTCAGGCTGCTCTCCCAGCTGGCATTACTGTGCGGTCACACCCACCCCAGCCTGCCCCTTGCTCCCATGGCTCATGAAGCCTGGACAGTAGTAAGGAGCAGTTCAACTTGTGGAATGACAAATCCAGAATGAAGGATTGCACTCTATGGGCCACGTTAAGATTATTTCAGAGTCCTAGATTACATTAGTCCCTATAAAAGGCTTCATGAAAATTTCCCCCGCCCCTAACAAAAATGTTAATTTATCAGAGCAGCTGAAAGGGTAAGGAACCTGGGACTATAACTGAGAGAGAGCTTCCATATTATTTAACTCATAATTGATATAATTCAAAGTAAAATTTCACAGGGCGGTCTGTTCTAAGACTAAAAATGCAGGAGGGGAGTCAGAAAAAGGAATAGTGACCTGTTTCCACCCGGTTTCAAACTGGTGACGTTTTGTGTGTTAGGTGAATGTGATAACCGCTACACTACGGGCCTTCTCTTTTTTTGCCACAGACTTTGCCGAATGCACAAGAATGTTTTCTCTAGCTACAGAAGCTACCAAATTCAGTGTCTATATCTATGGCCTTCCTGCTCACAAAGCGGTCATGCCCCCGCCCAAGGCTGAGACAGCGACCTGGCTCTGGCAGGATCGCAAACGAGGCATGATACTTTTGCCATTAAGCAAACACAGCAATTCTTTCCTGGCTTCTGCCACTGAATGCCTCCATGCATTACACTGTGTCCTATCAGTGCGGGAGGACTGCATGAGCTCTAGTGCTTTTTTTTTGCCTTCTAATCAATGATAACCTCAGGGACGAAGATGATAGGGGGAACGTAGAAACATTCTAGGGGGACTGCATGGTTACCAGTGCTGCTGAGTTCACTACACTGGCCAAACAGGAAATGAAATTCAAAAGTTCCCAGGGCTTTTCCTGTGTACCTGGCTAGTGCATCTGAGTTTAAAGTGCTGTCCAGAGCAGTCACAATGGAGCACTCTGGGATAGCTCCTGGAGGCCAATACCGTCAAATTGCATCCACACTACCCCAAATTTGACCCAGCAATGTTGATTTCCGTGCTAATCCCTTCGTCGGGGAGGAGTACAGAAATCGATTTTAAGAGCCCTTTAAATAAAAAAAAAGGCTTTGTCGTGTGGACGGGTGCCGGGTTAAATCGATGTAACGCTGCTAAATTCGACCTAAACTCGTAGTGTAGAGTATTATGCATTTATTTGACTACATCCTTACTTCAGATGTCTGAATCTATCATATCTATTATTTTATATTGAATTTTATTTTTTTAATTAGGTCAAGGTTCTGTGACCTTGTGCCAGGCATTGTCTAGTTGGTTACTAGTTGAACTAGTCATATCACCTTGCCTCAATCAGTTGGGCACCTATAAAGGTTCACAGACTGAAAATCAGTTCACCTGCTTCTTTTGTTCTGCCTTTTTGGTGATTTTCCATTACTTCCAAACCCCACCCTCCCTTCAGACAAAAGGAGGTAGTGTCTTCTCCCAGGTAGAGCATACCTATTGTCCCAAGGTGTTTTACTTTGAATACACAATCATTGAGTGCCAATCACTCACCATTGTCTCTCCCAGGTCATGACATGCTAATTCGTGATGGATCCACATATTTATACGTTTTCAATGACACAATGATTTCATGATACAATTTCATAAAATTATCCAAAATCAGTTCACCGACTACTAGTCATTCTTTCCAGTTGAATTTGAATGTAGTGTGTGCACTGCAATTCCCATCCTGTAATATTATTTAAACTAAGTTGCTATTCCCCAGTAAAATTTAAACCCAACCTTTTTCCCTTTTACAGTTCACACAAGCAGGACGGAAGAGCCATGATTTGACAGTCTCCTGATGGGGGGTGGGTGGGTGGGTGTGTGTGTGTGTGTGTGTGTGTGTGTGTGTGTGTGTGCGCGCGCACGCGCTGTTTCATTACCACCAGTTCTGTGGCCAAGCTGCATTTTCTGTGCTGGAGTCAGAGTTAGAGCAGTGCCCACCCATATGAGAAAGGAAAATAGGGCTGTGAAACTACTGATTCCCACACCTTTCCTCCTATTTCCTTGGTGGGGAAGGTACACAATGTTCTTCTTCTTTGAATTCTCTACAGGCCTTGCTTCCCACGCTTGTCTACCTCCTTCTTTTGCTACAGGTCTCCTGTAGCAGCATTGTCTTACTGGTGGTAGAAGTTGTTTTGCAGTTATTATATAGCATCTGGTGGCAGAGATTGGTCATATCAGGCCTGCAGAATATCTGCTTCCTGGACAATGTGAAGGAAATTGGTAATAGGGTGTTTATATTGGGGAGAGAGCATGGGGCATTGGCAGAAAGAGTCTGGAAAGTGAAAGTGAGGAGTAGTAGGTAACTGGTGACTCTGGCAGTGAAAAGAGGGTTGTAGGGTAGGGGGCAGAGGGCTGGATGTTAATAGGGAAGATGCTGGGGAGTAGCAGAAGCAAGGATTGAAGAGCCAGAAATATGGCTCTATCTTCACGTGCTGTGTCAACTATTGTTTATTAAGAGAACTGAATAAAATATTTTCTTCTGACCAGAAATTGATTGATTATGTATTAGTTTGTAGTGGGTATTACTTACAGAGAGCCTTTATGTCATTTAACAATTACAGCCATTTCAAATAAGGAGTTTGTATTTTCTGTATGGTAGGAAAGTGCATTGATAACTCAGATGAGATTTCACCATCAGACTACTTCCACAGCTGACGTTTTCACCCTTTCTTCCCAACAGAATTGATGTCACAGCGATTTTAGTATCTACTGAAAATATGCTGTGGTCAGCTTGCTGCTCAGTGCAGGAACTTTTGAATCCACATAAAGACAAAGACGCCAAGATCTATAAAATACACAACCACTGCAACAATCTGCTCTCTGCACTTGCCATTTTAACTGCACCTTTGAAGAATCTGTATGAGTAAGTATGAGGGTAATATTTTAATACAAGGTAAAATCGACCATATAGCTTATTTAACTTGCAAGTTAATTTTTTGGTAAAAATGTAAATGGAACCCAAAGTCTGGACACAGTTTGAGAACCACTGCTTTAGATACTTGATTGGTGTCTTGAATTAGGTTTGTATTCTAAGATTATTGAAGTCAATGAGATTCTTTCCATCAAGTTTAATGGGATTTGAATCAAGCATACTTTTCCATAGATTCATAAAAGCTGGAACCGATCATCCAGTTTGATCTCCTACATAACACTGGGCATAGAACGTAACTTAGTGATTCCTCCAATAAGTGCAAATTTCTTGTTGAACTAGAGCATATCTTTTTAGAAAGATATATTTTCTTGATTTAAAGGCTTTAGTGATGAAGAATCCACTGTATTCCTTGCAAGTTAATCACTCTCACTGTTACAAACTTGCACCTTATTTCCATAAAGAATTTTTCTAACTTCAGCTTCCAGCCATTGTATCTTCTCAAGTCTTTGTCTGCTAAAAGCCCTCCACTCCTAGAAATATTTTTCTCATACTTCTGGAATTACTGGGCTTCTTGAAATAATTAATTGAACTGATTCTCTGATTACATGACACATAGGAAGCTGATGTGCTTCAGTAAGTCTCAAATATATTTGTAAAGAACAAGTGTATACAAAGCTTAATCTTAGGAGAATATATCTTTAGAAGTCACAATTGCAACCAAAACAGGACTTGGCCTAGACTGATGTTACATATGAGTTATGCCATTGCCTTCAGTGGGGCCAGGATTTAATGGAGATTGTTTTGTGTAAGAGCCAGATATTAAAGTGAGATCCCAAATTATGGAAAAAAAAATAGCTGAGAGCCTGTGAGTCTGGTCTTCATTTTATTACATGAGGAGACAACTATGGGAAAAAATAGGAAGAGGGAGTCCTGATCTTTGTCTGTGTATGTCGGGTCTTCTAACTAGAGTGGTTCTTTTATCACTTGTGAGGTTGTTGTAACATCTAAATGTTGTGTCCTCAAAAACAGAATGTAGTCTATCCCTTTTAGCTGCTGTATGCCGTTCTGCTAATTCCTATTGTTTACAGATTTTTCTTGTATCCTGAGTTACAAAGAGTGACTTACTAATTTGAAAAATCAGAGAAGTCTATCAGAAAGGGGCAATAAAGAGAGAATGGAAAGGACTAGCTTGTATTTGGAATTTTACATACTGTGTTTCAAAATCACAAAAAACTCCAATGTTTTAGGCATGTAATAAATCTCAGTGTAGTAAACTGATTTGCTTTAGATAAAAAAACTCTATGTTCAGAGATAAAGGTGTCACAGATCCTTCCTGGCCAGTCACAAGGACTACTATGTAGGATATCCCCAGGGTATTTCAAGCCCTTTGAGCCTGAATGAAGTTCAGCCAGTACCCCAATCTTGGGGAACCTAGGCATGCTGTCAGGGTGCAGAGCTATCTGGCACTCCTGCACTCTGAGTGCTGGAACCTTAGCCACCAAACACTTAGCCACTGTGAGTGCAGTGCTGACGCTTCAGACTCCCCACTCCCAGAACTCCTCCCAAAGGTGTGAAGCTTCTGGTTTACAGTTTAACTTTTTCAGGGTCATATAGTACTTGTGAAACAGCCAACACACACACTTTGTACAATCTAACAATGTTATGCTCTTAACAAATTAAGCAGAAGAGAATACAGATCACATAAAACATCCTAAACGCAATGTCCATTACTTTCTAGCTCACCCTTCCCTTGTGAGTCCCTGGGGGAGCATCTGGGTTCAGGAAGGCAGGCAGGCAGGCAACTTATATATCCCCTCCTCATGGAGGCTGTTGCATGCTAGCTATCAGGGGGTAGCCGTGTTAGTCTGTATCTACAAAAACAACAAGGAGTCTGGTGGCACCTTAAAGACTAACAGATTTATTTGGGCATAAGCTTTTGTAAGTAAAAACCTCACTTCTTCGGATGCATAGAGTGAAAGTTACAGATGCAGGCATTATATACTGACACATGGAGAGCAGGGAGTTACTTCACAAGTGGAGAACCAGTGTTGACAGGGCCAATTCAATCACTCCCAATAATAGATGAAGAGGTGTCAATTCCAGGAGAGGAAAAGCTGCTTCTATAATGAGCCAGCCACTCCCAGTCCCTATTCAAGCCCAGATTAATGGTGTTGAATTTGCAAATGAATTTTAGTTCTGCTGTTTCCCTTTGAAGTCTGTTTCTGAAGTTTTTTTGTTCAATGATAGTGACTTTTAAATCTGTAATAGAATGACCAGGGAGATTGAAGTGTTCACTTACTGGCTTATGTATGTTACCATTCCTGATGTCCGATTTGTGTCCATTTATTCTTTTGCGGAGGGACTGTCCGGTTTGGCCAATGTACATGGCAGAGGGGCATTGCTGGCACATGATGGCATATATAACATTAGTGAATGTGCAGGTGAATGAGCCCTTGATGGTGTGGCTGATGTGGTTGGGTCCTCTGATGCTGTTGCCAGAGTAGATATGGGGACAGAGTCGGCAAAGAGGTTTGCTACAGGGGTTCCTGGGTTGGTGTTTCTGTGGTGTGGTGTGTAGTTGCTGGTGAGTATTTGCTTCAGGTTGGGGGGTTGTCTGTAAGCGAGGACTGGCCTGCCTCCCAAGGTCTGTGAGAGTGAGGGATCATTTTCCAGGATAGGTTGTAGATCGTGGATAATGCGCTGGAGAGGTTTTAGCTGGGGGCTGTATGTGATGGCTAGAGGTGTTCTGTTATTGTCCTTGTTGGGCCTGTCCTGTAGTAGGTGATTTCTGGGTACCCGTCTTGCTCTGTCAATCTGTTTCCTCACTTCCCCAGGTGGGTATTGTAGTTTTACGAATGCTCGATAAAGATCTTGTAGGTGTTTGTCTCTGTCTGAGGGGTTGGAGCAAATTCGGTTGTATCTTAGGGCTTGGCTGTAGACAATGGATCGTGTGATGTGTCTTGGATGGAAGCTGGAGGCATGTAGGTACGTATAGCGGTCAGTAGGTTTCCAGTGTAGGGTGGTGTTTGTGACCATCACTTATTTGTACTGTAGTGTCCAGGAAGTGGATCTCTTGTGTGGACTGGTCCAGGCTGAGGTTGATGGTGGGGTGGAAATTGTTGAAGTCCAGGTGGAATTCTTCAAGGGCCTCCTTTCCGTGGGTCCATATGATGAAGATGTCATCAATGTAGCGCAAGTAGAGGAGGGGCACCAGGGGACGAGAGCTGAGGAAGCGTTGTTCTAAGTCCGCCATAAAAATGTTGGCATACTGTGGGGCCATGTGGGTACCCATAGCAGTGCCACTGACTTGAAGGTATAAGTTGTCCCCAAATCTGAAGTGGTTGTGGGTGAGGATGCTAGCTAGTCTCTCTCCTTCATGGGTGCCTTATCTAGCGTCTGGGACCTTGCTCTTTCCTGCCCCACACTTCCTGCCCCTGTCTTAATCTCATGCAAAATGACTCCCCCCTTATCCATTCCTCCCACCCCCACCCCCCATGAGTCCATTTATAGACTCCTTCTAGGGTCACCTGCTTCTTTTGTTCTGCCTTTTTGGTGATTTTCCATTACTTCCAAACCCCACCCTCCCTTCAGACAAAAGGAGGAAGTGTCTTCTCCCAGGTAGAGCATACCTATTGTCCCAAGGTGTTTTACTTTGAATACACAATCATTGAGTGCCAATCACTCACCATTGTCTCTCCCAGGTCATGACATGCTAATTCGTGATGGATCCACATATTTATACGTTTTCAATGACACAATGATTTCATGATACAATTTCATAAAATTATCCAAAATTCAGAAGTGGTACAGACAGAACTCCCACTTCATCACAGATGGGTCATCATGAAAATAAGGCCCTTTGCAAATCACAAAGCTCACAGATTTCATGTGTTGGCTATGGTGAAAATATCAAATTTCATGGTTTGTCACAGATTTATAGAAAAATGTTAAAACTGAAATTATATATGTAGCAAATGATCATTAAAGATTATATTTTTTGTGACGGCTAAAGAAGGTGATTTGCTGAACCATGCATTCTTAGATCTTTATTCTTAAAATTAGATGAGATCTCAGATCTGGATAGTTTTCTATATTGTGTGTTGCACTGCAGCTAGTATACTCTCAATAAACGTAACCCACTAATGACAGTCAAGATTACATAAAAAGTTAACATGCTGAGTTTGTTTATTAAATTCCCTGAGTTTGTTAGTCAATGATGTGTACATATTTTACAAGATGAAAAAAAAAAGTTTTCCCATTAACCAAATTAGAGGTTATGCATAATTTGAAATAAAAGAATATTGATCTCACATCAGTTTTCTTTATTGTCATGGCTGTATAATGAAAATGTCCATATGTTAGGTAGTTTCTAATTCATTCTCCAAAAAACTTGGATAAAATTAATTGTAAGGGAAGCAATAGATAGAAAAAGCAGACATGACTAATTTTTGCAAACCTAAATTGATTTTTGTCAATACATCATCTGAATCTCATAAGAGCAGGACACACAGAAGAGTTCACAAATGACTACTTCTATGTTTCTATCAGAAAATCTCTGAGAAAATGCCTCTGCATTGCTCTTCTGGGAAATGTCTGTTGAGGCATGAAATATGAACATAAGAATATAAGAATGGCCATACTGGGTCAGACCACAGGTCCATCCAGCCCAGTATCCTGTCTACTGACAGTGGCCAATGCCAGGTGCCCCAGAGGGAGTGAACCTAACATTTAATGATAAAGTGATTTTTCTCTTGCCATCCATCTCCACCCTCTGACAAATAGAGGATAGGGACACCATTCCTTACCCATCCTGGCTAATAGCCATTAATGACAAACAGAGGCTAGGGAAAGAGGCTATGGTCTGCGGTAGTTTGCAAAATACTTATCACTTGTAACCTATTTGCTAAGGAAGGAAACATTTCAATTGGTCTAATACTTGTCCAAGATTTTTGTGCAATAAAGATGAAAACAAAGTACATATCCAACATCCACTGTGCTCTAAAATATTAATTGCTAAGATAAGACATATTAATTCCACCCTCTGACAATATATAAACTTTTCGAATTCTTAGTTTCAGCTGTGGTTCCCTAATTTTAAATCCTCCATCTTGTCCCACAGGCAACTAGAACATCAGGTTGTTGCAGACATAGTTTACAGCCTTCAGAAATCAATGTTAATATAGATTTTAAAAGGGCAATTAATAAAGCTTTTCTTTTTAAATTAATTGGATTCCAGTAACAAAGAAATACACAATAAACCTATAAAGTATTAGTGTTGAATTGTTGGGAAATTGAAGGAGAACGATTATCCCATACACTAACCTGGTTCCCATTCCACCAAATGAAAACTGATCACTTTTATATGACACTGTAATTGAAAATCTAGCTATAGACATCAGATCACAAAAATATACTGGGAATTCAAAAAGGAAGCTCTGTTTGCAGATAACCTGATGATTTATCTGAGCTCTCCTTAGAAAACCACACATTTCTTATGCGAGCTACAGAAAAAGGCAGTGTTTAGATCCCAAAAACAATGTGTGTGAATCAGTGCCCCCATAGCTCTGTTAAAAAAACAGAATCCCACAGAAAACCAAAAAACAGATTTCTAGTTAGAGTGGACACCACCTGATTTTAAATAGTATGGACTAAAAGTAAACATCAGTTTTATTTTCTAATGAAATATACCACACCACTACAGAAAATACAAACACATTTAGTCAAATAGTATTGTCTCCTTCTTAAACTTTGAGATCATATCCATCACATTACAATGGTCATTTTCTACAACTATTATATCCATTTGAAATTTTACCCATTTTTAGTCTCTCTCACAAAAAATCCTAAAAAAAAAAAAAAAAAAAAAAAAATCACAAATCACTCCTGTCAAAAACATCACAAAAGTTTGTTCAATTTTCTTAAACAACCCTTAAGAGAGAGAGGAGGTGTATCTCTCCTTTATCGAAGGTTATACATTTATGCAACATCCTTAAGGACAATACAAGAATGGCAACGTTATGACTTTCACAATTACCAAGGCCCCAGTTTGTAACATAAAATTATTATTTAATTAAGCATCCTAGTCTTTTGTACTAAGCAAGACTATGTGCTGTTGCCAGACTTAATCTAAGCCTGATACCTCTCACCTTTCCCCACAAGGAAGATTGGTCTAATCAGGGTATTATTGATGGCAGAACATTGTCTCCGAGCCAGTTGTCCAGTAGTTGGGTTGGATGAATTCCAAGCGGTCACTGGAAATAGCATCCTAAGAAATGTCATTTTCAGGAATTAAAGATACTTAAGGTTTTGTCTTAGGTTGGTCAAGTATAACAAAAATACATGGTTGAGAAAGAAAATAATCCTGTATGTTTCTTTTGAAGAGTGAGTTTAGGGCAGATTCTCTCCTGTGCTAGAGCTCTCTGATCCTTGTGGCCAGCCCCAACTGCATCACCACTTAGAACTGTGGCAGGAAGATCTAACATCTGGTTTAAGATCTTTAATAGATCCTACACCAGTGGAGGTTGGTGGAGCAAAGCAGAACTCTGCTATGGCCATTACGCACCTCTAGCACACTGCCAGTAGTGGTGGGGTGGCAGGCACAGAGCCCACATCCAGTATAGTTATGCCAACATCGAGTTTCCCCATGCCAGGGGAATTCTCTGCTGGCGATTTGACAAACCTCTCAAAAGAAAAATTGGCACTGAATTATTAAAGCATTATTAGATTCTCTTTTTATCGCTAACTGGCCATTACAGAAAATTTTTTAATGTTCACACACAAAAATTTCACATCAGAATTTAACATGATCCTTTGGAAGTTTATTAGATGAAAATATTAAGTGTTTCCAGAAGTATGGAACAAAGATTTGGATATAGTGATTCAAGATCGCTTGACAAAGGCTAAGTATACATTACATAAATCCTTGCTTGCTTATATCCACCATATAACCAAATATAATACTTTATTGCTCACAGATTATATTTCACTTTTACAGTCACTGCTAAGATTGTCAAAGATGCCAACAAAACTGCTGTACATGTCTTATTGTTCCTAGGGCCATATTATATCATTATGTATGGGAGTAACCTGTTTTTAATAATTTATTTGCTCAGGTTCACAAATAATATTGGACTATGACTGGAAAAGCTACACCTTTTATCACATCATTATATGTAGTAGACATAAACAGGAGTATGACTAGTGATAGGGACAATGTGGACATGAACTTTTTTATTGATTGCAAAGAAGATAACATTGAGTTTCTGAATATCAGATGTAACCCAAGCTTGGAAATTTGGTGACTACTTAACTAATTATTGAATGTTAATAAATATGGCATATTGTCTACATTAAGGCAGCAGCACAATAAATTCTGTGAGACGTTATTCATGCATTCAATACAAAGCATTATAAGCAGAGCTGATAGCACCACCTATTATTAAAGTTTCTCAGTACTTCCCATGATAAGATCTTGTATTCAGTTGCTTATAACTTTGCAGAGCTTTAGCTGTTTCTGCTGAAATTTTGTATGCCAGATGTCTGTCTCAGGTTGAACTGTTCTGGGAAATATAAGCCAAAATGATTCAGCCATTTCCGAGAACAAAGCTAAGGGAATATACATTATTTTGCCCATGATAAGAATTTTTCAGACCATTTATTTGAATGCTCTAGCATCCATATGCTTTGGAGGAAGGACTTGAAATTTAGCAAAGGGTAGGGTTTTTTTGTCAGCGATATGTCCTTTGCCATTTCTGTGAAAATCTGCTCAAATATATATACCCAACTTATAAGCTTTTGAAAATCATAGTTTGTACATATTCAGTAGAGATTTCTTTGATTTTAACAGCTAAAGTCTCCAAAGATTCCAGCTTCACTGAGCATGTTCCACACCTTAACACTCTTACACATGACCAGATTATATATGCACCATTCCCACAGAACAACTGAGCATGCTCCAGCACAAGGCTACCAGAGCTCAGAGGGTATGTCTACATAGCAAAGAAAAATCTTCCTGGAGGGTCCTAGAGCCCAGGCTCCAGCCTGCTCTTGGAAGTCTACACTGCAGTGATACAGCCCTGCAGCCCAAGCCCCACGAGCCTGAGTCAGCTAGAACAGGTCAGCTGCGGGTGTCTAGTTGCTGTGCAGACATACCCAGAGGGACTTTCGCTGCAATTGCTACTCCTAGATGCTCCGAGACAGAGTGGGGTGGTGCTGGTCTGAGCACCAGAACTAAGAGCAGGGAGCCTGTCTTTCCTGTGCTTTCAATGATCCCCTTGGTGGCACCCAGGCAGCGTCGAGGAGGAAGGAGTCTGATTTGAATGCAGAGGGCAAAAATGCCAGACCAGGGAGAGGGAAAGGAGTAGATTGGAACATGGAGCCTGGTGAGAATGGAGTGGGGGGAGTAAATGTGAATGGGAACAGTAGAGGAAAGACTGGGAGCTGGGGGACACTAGGATTGGCTGGGCAAGGAGACTGGGAGATGGAGGGAGGCCTTCTGGAACTGGTTTAGCTAGAACACTGAGGTCTGGTCTACACTACGAGTTTAGGTTGACTTTAGCAGCGTTAAATCGAACTAAGCCTGGACACGTTCACACGACGAAGCCCTTTCTTTCGACTTAAAGGGCCCTTTAAACCGGTTTCTTTACTCCACCTCCGCCGAGGGGATTAGCGATAAAATCGGCCTTAGCGGGTCAGAATTGGGGTAGTGTGGACGGAATTCGATGTTATTGGCCTCCGGGAGCTATCCCACAGTGCTTCATTATGACTGCTCTGGACAGCACTCTCAACTCAGATGCACTGACCAGGTAGACAGGAAAAGCCCCGTGAATGTTTGAATTTCATTTCCTGTTTGCCCAGCGTGGAGAGCACAGGTGACCACACAGAGCTCATCAGCACATGATGGAGTCCCAGGATCGCAAAAGAGCTCCATCATGGACCGAACGGGACGTACGGGATCTGCTCGCCATATGGGGAGATGAATCAGTGCTAGCTGAACTCCGTAGCAGTAAACGAAATGGCAAAATATTAGAAAAGGTCTCCAAGGCCATGAAGGACAGAGGCCATAACAGGGACGCACAGCAGTGCAGTGTGAAAATTAAGGAGCTAAGGCAAGCCTACCACAAAGCCAGAGAGGCAAACGGAAGGTCCGGGGCAGAGCCGCAAACATGCCGCTTCTACGCGGAGCTGCATGCCATGCTAGGGGGTGCAGCCACCACTACCCCAACCATGTGCTATGACTCCGTCACTGGAGAAACACACAGGGAAGCGGGTTTGGGGTACGAGGAAGATGAGGATGAAAATAATGTGGATAGCTCACAGTAGCAAGGAAGCGGAGAAACCGGTTTCCCCAACAGCCAGGATATGTTTATCACCCTGGACCTGGAGTCAGTAACCCCCGAACTCACCCAAGGCGTGCTCCCAGACCCTGAGGGCACACAGGGGACCTCTGGTGAGTGTACCTTTGTAAATATTACACATGGTTTAAAAGCAAGTGTGTTTAATGATTTATGATTAATTTGCCCTGGCAATCGCGGCCAGTACAGCTACTGGAAAAGTCTGTTAACGTGTATGGGGATGGAGCAGAAATCCTCCAGGGACATCTCCAGAAAGCTCTCCTTCATGTACTCCCAAAGCCTTTGCAAAAGGTTTCTGGGGAGGGCTGCCTTATCCCGTCCGCTATGGTAGGACACTTTACCACGCCAGGCCAGTAGCATGTAGTCTGGAATCATTGCATAACAAACCATGGCAGCGTATGGTCCCGGTGTTTGCTGGCATGCAGACAACAT
Organism: Trachemys scripta elegans; assembly: GCF_013100865.1. NCBI lineage: Eukaryota > Metazoa > Chordata > Testudines > Emydidae > Trachemys > Trachemys scripta. The sequence continues at coordinate 56,271,388 of NC_048303.1, read as the reverse complement.
CCATTCCTTATCGCTCTTCGTTATCCTCAGGAGAGTGATATCATTCACAGTCACCTGGTTGAAATGGGGCGATTTTATTAAGGGGACATTCAGAGGTGCCCGTTCCTGCTCTGCTGAACAGAAATGTTCCCCGCTGTTAGCCACGCGGTGGGGGGGGAGGGGTGAAGTGATCATCCCCGATAATTGGGTGTGGGGGGGAGGAGGGTTAGTTGGGTTTGTGCTGCATGTTAACCCGGAAACCGCAGCCGCTCCTTTTACATTGCAAACCCATTTTAAATGGCCTACCCAACGAGTGCTTGGTATGGGAAATGAGGGCGCTACTGTTTGAAACCATTCCCACATGTTAAGAAGGTGAAAAAAGCCCAAAGACTGTGGCTTACCATGGCTGCCTGCAAGCCGAAATCCGTTGCCTGGCACTGCGTGAGTGATCTCTCACACCAAACCGGCAGGCCCTCAATATAAGAGGAAAAATGCGACCTTGTAACGAAAGCACATGTGCTGTGTAATGTGAACAGCAAAATTTAACGTGAAAGAGTGTACCCATTGTTCTCTAAAATGTTTTTTTTTTTAACCACCTCTCCCTTCTCCTCCACCAGCTGCAAATGTTTCTCCTTCACAGAGGCTAGTGAAGATTAGAAGGAGAAAATGGCGGACTTGGGATGACATGTTCACAGAGCTCCAGATGTCCTGCCATGCTGAAAGAGCACAGCAGAATGCGTGGAGGCAGTCAATGTCAGACTACAGAAAAGCACAGTATGAATGAGAGGAGAGATGGCAGGCTGAATCGCGGGATGAACAGAGCAAGTGGCGGGCTGAAGGTGATAGGTGGCGTCAGCTTGCAGACAGAAGGCAAGAGTCGATGCTCCAGCTGCTGGAGCATCAAACTGATATGCTCCAGCGTATGGTTGAGCTGCAGGAAAGGCAGCAGGAGCAGAGACCGCCGCTACAGCCCCTGTGTAACCAACAGCCCTCCTCCCCAAGTTCCATAGGCTCCTCACCCAGATGCCCAAGAACACGGTGCGGGGGCCTCCGGCCACCCAGTCACTCCACCCCAGATGATTGCCCGAGCATCAGAAGGCTGGCCTTCAATAAGAGTTAAAGTTTTAAACTGCAGTGTGTCCTTTTCCTTCCCTCCTCCTGCACCCATCCCGGGCTACCTTGGCAATTATCCCCCTAGTTGTGTGATGAATTAATAAAGAATGCATGAATGTGAAGTAACAATGACTTTATTGCCTCTGCAAGTGGTGCTCGAAGAGGGAGGGGAGGGTGGAGTGGTTGGTTTACAGGGAAGTAGAGTGAACTGGGTGGGGGGTGGGGTGGAGGGTTCATCAAAGAGAAACAAACAGAAGTTTCACACCGTAGCCTGGCCAGTCACAAAACTCGTTTTCAAAGCTTCTTTGATGTGCACCGTGCCCTGCTGTGCTCTTCTAACCGCCCTGGTGTCTGGCTGCATGTAATCAGCGGCCAGGCGATGTGCCTCAACCTCCCACCCCGCCATAAATGTCTCCCCCTCACTCTCACAGATATTGTGGAGTGCACTGCAAGCAGCAATAACAATGGGGATATTCTTTTCGATGAGGTCTGAGCGAGTCAGTAAGCTGCGCCAGCGTGCTTTTAAATGTCCAAATGCACATTCCACCATCATTCGGCACTTGCTCAGCCTGTAGTTGAACAGGTCCTGACTACTGTCCAGGCTGCCTGTGTACGGCTTCATGAGCCATGGCATTAAGGGATAGGCTGGGTCCCCAAGGATAACTATAGGCATTTCAACATCCCCAACTATTATTTTCTGGTCCGGGAAGAAAGTCCCTTCCTTCAGCTTTCGAAACAGACCAGAGTGCCTGAAGACGCGAGCATCATGTACCTTTCCCGGCCATCCCACATTGATGTTGGTGAAACGTCCCTTGTGATCCACCAGGGCTTGCAGCAGCATTGAAAAGTACCCCTTGCGGTTTATGTACTCGGTGGCTTGGTGCTCCGATGCCAAGATAGGGATATGGGTTCCGTCTATCGCCCCACCACAGTTTGGGAATCCCATTGCAGCAAAGTCATCCACTATGTCCTGCACATTTCCCAGAGTCACTACCCTTGATATCAGCAGGTCTTTGATTGCCCTGGCAACTTGGATTACAGCAGCCCCCACAGTAGATTTGCCCACTCCAAATTGATTCCCGACTGACCGGTAGCTGTCTGGCGTTGCAAGCTTCCCCAGGGCTATTGCCACTCACTTCTCAACTGTGAGGGCTGCTCTCATCCTGGTATTCTGGCGCTTCAGGGCAGGGGAAAGCAAGTCACAAAGTTCCATGAAAGTGCCCTTACGCATGCGAAAGTTTCGCAGCCACTGGGAATCGTCCCACACCTGCAGCACGATGCGGTCCCACCAGTCTGTGCTTGTTTCCCGGGCCCAGAATCGGCGTTCCACGGCATGAACCTGCCCCAGTAACACCATGATTTGCATATTGCTAGGGCCTGTGCCTTGTGAGAGATCTATGTCCATGTCAATTTCCTCATCACTCTCGTCGCCGCGCTGCAATCGCCTCCTTGGCTGGTCCTGGTTTTGCTTTGGCATGTCCTGGCTCTGCATATACTCCAGGACAATGCGCGTGGTGTTCATAGTGCTCATAATTGCCGCGGTGATCTGAGCGGGCTCCATGATCCCAGTGCTATGGCGTCTGGACTGAAAAAAGGCACGAAACTAGTATCTGACGGACGGAGGGATGGAGGGAGGGGCGAGTGACGACATGGCATACAGGTACAGGGAATTAAAATCAACAAAGGTGGCTGTGCATCAGGGAGAAACACAAACAACTGTCACACAGAATGGCCCCCCCCAAAGATTGAACTCAAAATCCTGGTTTAGGAGGCTGTTGATTTCACGGAGGGAGGGGGAAGCAAGTGAATACAGAACAAATCTATTTTTTACATCTTAAGCTGGCAGACAACAGTGCAGCATGACTGATAGCCCTCGGCATCTTCTGGGTGCTTGGCAGAAAATAGCATACTACGACTGATAGCCATCATCGTCGAGACTGCCCAGGTGCCCATGATTGACAGCCACTGCAGTACGATGACGACGGATACCAGTCGTAATATATCATCTTCTACCAAAAGGCAAGGGGCTGCTACTGTGTGCAATTCAGCCCCACGTCTGCCAGCACCCAGATCGCCGATGAAGGCTACCAGTCATACTGCCCCGTCTACTGCCAAAAGGCAATTAGCTGCTGCTGTGTTGCAATGCAGTACCACGTCTGCCGGCACCCAGAGGACATATGGTGACGGTGAGCTGAGCTGAGCGGGCTCCATGCTTGGCGTGGTATGTTGTCTGCACAGGTAACCCAGGTAAAAAGGCGTGAATCGATTGTCTGCCGTTGCTCTGACGGAGGGGGAGGTGCCTGATGACATGTACCCAGAACCTCCCGCGACACTGTTTTGCATCATTCAGGCATTGGGATCTCAACCCAGAATTCCAATGGACAGCGGAGACTGCGGGAACTATGGGATAGCTACCCATAGTGCAACGCTCCGGAAGTCAAAGGTAGCCTCAGTACTGTGGACGCAGTCCGCCGACTTAATGCACTTAGAGCATTTTATGTGGGGACACACACAATCGGCTGTATACAACCAATTTCTATAAAACCGGCTTCTATAAATTTGACCTAATTTCGTAGTGTAGACATACCCTGAGACTAGGAACCATGGGAGTAGGAGGTGGGGGGGATGGGAATCAGTGAGGTAAACAGGGTGATTGGGATTCAGTTGGTTGGGGGATAGAATGCTAAAATCAATAATGAGCAAGTTGGAGAGGAAGAGACTGGCAGGGCTGGATTTCCAATTAGGCACAGTAGGCACGTGCCTACGGGCACCAGCGTTCTAGGGTCATCTAAAAGTTAAAAGTGGGTTAAAAGTTCCATTTTTTATGGAAAACATGAAGATCAGCTGTAGTGGGTTGGGGGAGCACTGAAGATGCTGTGCATAGGGGTGCATAAGGTGTAAATCCGGCCCTGGAGACTGGGACTGTCTGGAGAAGGAGACTGGGACTAGGAACTAGAGGGAGGAGAATGGGGACATGTCGGGAGGCGAGAGAGATCTGACAAGGAGCTTGTGGGGACTGGCAAAGGAACTGGGGAAGAGACTGATACTTCATCAGAAACCTGAAGAGGGAGACTGGGAGCCAGTTGGAGTGGCGGGGGAGGAGAGAGACAGATAGGCCAAGGAACTGGTAGGAGGATCTGTGACTGTCTGAGAAAGGAGACTGGGGCTGAATTTGGGGAGAGGGAGAGAATGGAGGTTGGGGGAAAATTAGGACTTGGAAAAGAGCCCAGCGGATTGACTGGGCAAGGAAACTGGGATTAGGATGAGATGCCTGAGGGGGTGGAGACTGGGACTAAAGGCTTGTAACAGGGACAGGTTGGGTGGGGGACGGGGAAAAAGAGATCAGGCTTGAGGAAAACTGACAGAAGAATCTTTGCCCACTGGAGTATACTCCCCTCTAGAGTTGAATGGAACTCAGGATTCCTGAATTTCACCATTCCTCTGCTGTCAGCAAATATCTGTGAAATCTGCTTGCAAATGGTGTGTCTCATTGACTTCTATTTCTGGTCCAACTATAGAGGATGGCTCCTGTTGCTGTCAGATACCTCATTAGCTCAAGTAGCAGAGGTCTGTGCAGTGATTCTAAAGGTTCCAACCCTGCTGATGAACCCTGTGAGTGTCAATATGATGCCAAATGATGGAATTTGTGTATTCAGTCTGCTTTTTAAAAAAACATAGTAAATACCATAAATACAGACTGGACTTCTGGAGACCTATTGGCAATTGTTTTTAAAACGTACAAAATCTGTCAAACATTAGACAATCAAATTAATCAAAAATAATCCAGATAGGGAGTTGTGGGTCTCAAACCATGCACAACAGAATTTTATCCTTTATGGGTAAACCTTTCAGTCTTCAAAAGTTGTTTCAGACATTCAGCATGTCTCAGGAGGCTCTCAACAATTTACAGGATTGAACCCAAAGACAGTTTGTATCCTCGAAATAGTTTGAAGAACACTTTTACCATTCTACAGATTACCATGAAATGCAAGATTTATAAATTATATTTTCCTAGTAGAGTAGAATTTCATTTAAATGAACTCTATAAACTTCTTATCCAGTTCACTAGCTGCAGTTCAAAATGATCTGGTTAAACAACAATTCAGTCAATCTAGCAGCAGAGGGAGGAACATTTTTCTTCTTTTTCTTCTGAGCTTCCAACTATTGCAACACTAAAACCAGTTCCAGACACACAGGATAATTCTTCATGGATTATCCTCTTAGAATGTAAAAAAACCCAAATACAATGCAACCTACCTGCCTCTAAACTTCATTCCAGTGGGTCCACCATGTTACAAAGTGACCAAGCCACATCACAGCAATTTAACATGAACAATTTGACAAAATGATGTATTTAACATCCCATACCCAAGTGATAGTAATAACCATTGTATTTCCTTGGAGAGCTGAGATGTGCACTTAAATCAATAAACCACATCAGGGAAGTGGTGTAGTCAGTTAAACATTGTCATGATGTTTCGAAACCCTCAGATATGTAGAATTCCCTTCATGCTTTTCACATGACAAGAATTTGCTTTTAGCGAACCTTGGCAGCACGTATATCTTGATAAGGCAGTGGATAACTGGATTTAATTGTACCCTTAATTCCCTCCTCTGCTTACAGAGTAAAATTCTCTCCTATTCAGAAGGCCAGCACAAGGTTTATGCACAATTAAAGTCGCACTTAATCCCTCAAAATAGAGACTGCCCTCTGCGATATACTTAGGGTAGCTCAAAGCGGAGCAGAGTGGTTTTCAGTTGCCTCATGCTGACAAGAAGTCATCAGTTCCCTCTGTTGCTGAAGATGATGAAAAAGATCTAATTGCCCTCCTTCAGATGATTATGTATTAGACATCAGGAGATGCTATTACAAATTAAAAATTCAGGATGATAGCATGACTGCTGAGAGGAGTATTTAGAGATTCCAACTTTTTTCTTTTCTTTTAGCAGTTGGAAGTACCTCTATTTTTTAAGAAAAACAAGTTACAACTCATGCAGCTGCATATTATCCATAATTCTAAATTGTTTAGATTACCAAGTCCTTCAAAATCTACAAGGAAACACCATGTGTATCTTGTAGGCATCTCATCATTTCACACCTGCATTGAGGCTTGCAAGATCAATTCTCACCTTGTCATACTCTAAGAGAGAATAAAACTACTGTAACTTGGGATCTTGCTGTGGTATTAAATACTCTCACAGATGCTATCCAGCACTTTGAGACTATAGGCAGCTGCCTTAATATATCTTATAGTCAAAACAACTTTTCTACTAGCTATTACTATACTTCTGTCAGAAGAGCAGTTGAATTAAACTGTCTGGCACAGAGTTACATTTTCTTTCTGGCAAGAATTACATTGCCAGCAGTGGACACTGAGAACTGCTGGCACCAAAGGATTATTGCATTATTAGCAGACACTTCATTCTTTATAATATTTAAAGATGATGTTACATTTAGACAATGTGCTTCCTTAAAGCAATCACAGGTTTCCACATCAATTTTGAAATCTGCCTAGAAGTTTGCTCTCCCAAACCTCATAACTCAGAATCCAAAAGTCTCTGCCACCTGCTTGACATTAAGAGAGCTCTCAAGGACTGTATTTAACAAACTGCTGTATTCCAAAAATCTCCCCAACAGCTCATATATTACCAGCAGAGAAAATGTGGCCGCTTATTACTACTCAGACTTTATCAATCATGATTTCCATTAAGGAATCCTGTTTTCATCAAAGTAAATAATTGCTATTTCCATTACTGCAGATTCTTTAAGAGGTGTAACAGCCTATTTGGCTAAATTGGGGGGGAAAAATTATTTCTATACACAGCTACAGCGAGTAAGAATTTGTCTTGGACATTGCCAGCATTTTAAAACTTCTACAGTTTCCTTGTGAAAATATTTTTATTTTCCTTTACCTACTTTACAATCTTATCTTTATGCTTAGCCTTCAGAAGACTTCATGTGTATTATTGAGGAAGCTTAAATGTTACTGTTGTAATGATCCCTTACCCTTTTGTAGTGTACCCTGCTTGGTATATGCCACCCTTTCCACTCAAAGCTGCTTGATCGTGCTCGCATTATAGTCAGTGGCAAAACGCCTATTGATTTTTTTTTTTAATTGCCACTTTTTCCTAAGAAATTCAAGGTGAGTGTTATGGTTCATTTCCCCGCTCATGGATGAGAGGGTGGATTTTTTTTTTTTTAAATGTGTGTGGAGTCACTAAAAACTAGGGAGTGACTTCATCAACAATTTGTCTGTATCTCTAAACTTTATCTAGTGGGACTGGAAAAAGGAATTTTAATAGGATAAACTTCAAACAAACAAACAAAAACACCCAAATCTACAAAACATTGGGGTGATGAAGTACCCTAGAGCAGTGGTTCTCAACCAAGGATACATATACCCCAAAGGGTATACGGAGTCTACCAGGGGGTAAATCAACTTATCTAGATATTTGCCTAGTTTTACAACAGGCTACATAAAAAGCACTAGCAAAGTCAGTACAAACTAAAATTTCATACAGACAATAACTTGTTTATACTGCTCTATATGCTGAAATGTAAGTACCATATCTATATTCCAATTGATTTATAATTATATGGTAAAAATGAGAAAGTAAGCAATTTTTCAGTAATAGTGTGCTGTGACACTTCTGTATTTTTTGTCTGATTTTGTAAATAAGTAGTTTTTAAATGAGGTGAAACTTGGGGGTACACAAGACAAATCAGATTCCTGAAAGGGATACAGTAGTCTGGAAAGGTTGAGAACCACTGCCCTATAGGGAAGGGCTGATCCTTCTTTCTAGATTAAGGAGGCAGAGTCTAGATATGTATAATTAGGTAATAGGAGCGGTGGTCCATAACTGGATTTCCTACGTGCTAACGCAATACAAATGTTACCAATAACAACCAGAACTGTTCAGCGTAGAGAATTACAGAATATTATATTACCCCTGAATTTGGAGCATCCCAGGAAAGCTACTATTATGGTGTAGAAGAAAATTTCTGAACTAAATGAGACTATTAAAATAGTTACATTGTTTACTCTAGCCATTGTCCCCAACTAAAGCTCAGATTTTTATTCTGAAAGAAATTTGAAAATTTTAAACAGAAACCAAGTGCTGGCTGCCCTCACTCCTTTTCTTTTAATTTCCTAGGCTTTTTTAAAAAAATACACACACAGTAATGATGTGGCAGTATTTATAATTTCAGTTATTAATTGTTCAAATTAGAGACACATTATGGAAATTTTGGTAGCACTTGAAACAAAGTAGAAGGAAGAAGGAAATTGGTGTGTAATTTCTCCTTAGATATATTGGGCCAAATTCACCCCTGGCGTAACTACATTGAAGTCAGTTCCCAAGATCCTGAACAGCCCTAAGATCACACTTGGCGCAGCTGAGGAAAGAGAAACTACCTTGGTGTAATTTAAAGCAGACTCCAGGCTGCTCTGAGTTATGCCAGCTGTGGCGGTTATATTAGTCTCCCAGGGTTCAGCACCACCTGACTGTAGCATGCCCCCTTCTGTCCCATTTGCCAAGTTAGAGGAGCAGGTGGTGTAAAGCCAGTTTTATGCCAAGCAAAGATTCATTTGTCCCATGAGAATCGTCCCTTATTTGCTGAAGGTGGCTTTAAGTGCCTTTTCACTGCTGGAGCAGTGCAAAGGGCACTTAGCAACAAGGATCTGGCTTAATGGTTTTACATCAGAGAGAAAATGAACCTATCATGACTGATTTTGCAAGATAGTACTGGTTATATACAATAGGATTTTCAAAGGCATCTGATACCATTAAGTCATTTTAGAAAATCCCACCCATTTCTTATAGAACAGCGAAGACCAGAGAGAAACAGTATAAGATGCACAAGAGTGTATGTGAAAAAGAAATATTAAAAATTGGGATTGAAAGTTTTTGAAATGAGAATTCCATATGAGGAATGGGAGGGAGAGAAGGAACTACATCATCTCAAGTGTGCCGGAGCTGCCCTGACACACATGAGAGAAGGGGAAGGGGAGGCAAAGGGGCATAGTCCCTAGGCATGTGTTAGAGGAGCCACAGGGCTGCTCTAATATGTGCCAGCACTAGTGGGACCCCCAGTGCAATCTGGCAACACCTTGCCTTCTCTCTAGAATGTTCCCCTATGTTGGGAAGGCCATGAATGGATGACACTGAGCAATCTATGCTAATCAGAGATTCTCCTTGTATTGGGAATCCTAGCTGTTTGTCTAAGCTAGCTTTCCATCTGTTTTGAGCCAGTAAAGCATGGCCAAAGATTCTGACCCCAAATTTGCCTGATTTAATCCAAAGTAGATATCTCGGTAGCATGTCTAGCAGGAGATATGTCATCACCACCTCAAAAGGTAGTGATCCTGCAGAGTTTACTCATAATGTTGACAACATGCCCTACTAATTATCTATAAAGAGAAGGGTAATGGAAACTATTGACAAAAAAGTAACTTAGTTTGGTTACTTAGCCTACTTTCAGTCCATAATCTTATGTTGAAAAGAGACTATTTAAAAATAACGATATAATAAAACCAGTGTGTTTAACTGTCTATGTTACAGTGCCAGTTATGTATAAAACTCAGCTGCAAAAAATTTACCAGTATCTAAGAAATAAAATGATTTTTTAAAATTTCACATCTGATCAAATGGGAGTAAACAAATAAGTTATAAATAAACTTTTTTAGTTCTCGTGTTTCATATTTGTTCTTAAAGAGATTTTTGTCTTTTTAACTCAAAACTATTTATTTTTCCAGGACATTTCAGAATGGTTGTGGTGAGCTACTTCCATCAGATTTCTCCAAACCTAATATCAGTCACCCATTACACTGGCTATCTTGCATAACACCATTTTGTCCTCCTTTACTTATGTGAGTATCTCTAGTTGATATAAATTAAAAAAATCAGATAGTTAATACTAGTTAGATATTGCTGTGATATTGTGCAGATAGCGTTCCTAGATAAATATTGTAGTTAAAATTCAGTTGAAACAATATATAAGCACTTTTCTGAATTTATTACAAGTTTTATCTGATGTAAAGTATTCTGTTTAAACTTCGATGATCTGTAAGAAAGGTCATGAGGAAGGCAGTGCATTATGTAGCTCTTCAGCAGTGTATTTATGTTATGTTAGATATCTGAATTATTTTCAATATTTCATATTTTAATATTTCATGTTTTTTCATGAAAATATACATATACAATAGTTGACAATCATGTAATTCAGCACAGATACAATTTTCATAGCATTTAATTTAGGGGGAAATTAGAAGGGCTAGCTCAAAAAAGTAGGTGTGATATTTAAATACTGAATTGAAAAATATGCCCGTATTTTCCATTGCTTGGTTATATTTGATTTTTTAGGGAACTTGCTACATGTTTAAAAGCAAATGAATAATTTCTCTTTCTGTTTCACTGCATATAATGACAAGTATCACAAGGCATATGTTACAAGCTGTGCTGTCATTCCCTTTCTAATTTTGGTCCCAACATACTCACAGACCCATTGTCGATCCTCTCCCAATCCCTTTGCCTCTTCCCCATAACTCCCCAAGTTATTTTTGACTTCTAGCATTTTCTAAGAGACCTTCCCCTTCATTTTTCATAATTTAGATGTTTGTAAATCTGTATATTTATTCTGAGAACATATATTTTTGTATTTAAAAACAATAAAGAAAAGACAAAGGAATCTGGCTCCATTCTTAAAATAACTTATGCTAAAAATGGAAGGGCCTGCTGCAGTGAAGACCATAGCCAAGATCCTCAGCTTTGAGCCACTTTTGTGATCTCCTGATTCCGGGCCAGTTCCCACAATGTAACTTATGCCATGGATGACCAGAGTAAAAAGATGCCCTTAATACATCTTGTACCTCTTACAGGGAGAAGGGCAGTGTAGAGTAGCAGCTATTATTGTCTCTTACTCTACTCAAGGATTCCTCCTATGCGAGGAAGCCACATTTCAGTCAGTAGCAAAACTCCCACTAACTGCAGGGAGGGTCAGGATTTCACACATGGTCTTTAGAGCAGCTTTGCTCTGAGGAAGTGGCTGAAAGGTGCTCTGACATTACTCAGGACTTATGTATTATCTCTGTGTGGGACAAAAATTATCAGAATATAAATGATGCGACTCTGTGCACCACTCTATACACTGAAGAAGTGAATTCTGAGGTAGGCCGGCACAGGAAAATAGGAGGGAGATAAGAAGAGGGCAAATCCACCACAAGCAACATGGCCTGTTTGTCCACACAGAGACAATCCATATGACCAGACTCTAAAAACACTTAGGGTACGTCCAGACTACCCGCCGAATCGGCGGGTAGTAATCGATCTATTGGGGATCGATATATCGCATCTCATCTAGACGCGACATATTGATCCCGTCGACTCCGGAACTCCACCAGGGCGAGCGACGGTAGTGGAGTCGACAGGGGAGCCGCAGCCGTCGATCCTGTGCCACGAGGACCCGAGATATGTTGAAATAAGATACGTCGACTTCAGCTACGCAATTCCCGTAGCTGAAGTTGTGTATCTTACATCCCCCCCCGCCCCCCCCCCCCCAGTGTAGACCAGCCCTTAGTGCTTGTCTTTGGCAACAACATTTTCACCTATTCAGAAAATTCAATGCAATACCCCACATTTTGATGGAAGTACCACCAACTTGTAGAAGGGACAGATTTTGAGAATTATCAATTTTGCTATGAATGTTTTGCCTAGTATATTTGTATTATGGAAGTTTTCCTCTTTCCAATATCATGTATGAAGTGTGAACAATAAAAAGTAAAAAAGAAAAAGTATTCAAGCTACAGAAAACTGTAGTATTAAAGTATCCTAACTATTTATTAATCCTCGTAAGTTTCAGCTTCTAAAAAAGAGTTGTGTTCATATTCATAGCAAAGTTTAAAACAAGTGTGTTTGTTTAGTGCCTCACACAGTGGGGCACTGATCCATGACTGGAGTCCCTAGATGCTACCTCAAAAGCAAATATTAATAATAATTATTATTATAATTTTGTCCTGTCTAAGCTGGTGGTGCTTCCATGAAAATGCAGAGTCCATACAACTGAAATGTTTGTTAATCTCAGAAGAGAAGTTCAGTATAATAGTATGCTGTGTTGCTTACGATGGCTCAGATCTATACTGGAGTTAGATATGAAAAAGTGAGAAATTGTGTTAATCTGATCTTAATGTACTCAAACATCTTGTTGTTTTTAGAAGTAACCTAAGGGTGGAGGAAAGCTTGATATATTAAGAATTCTAGATACATGTACATATTGATTTATACAATGTTTCTTTGACTTTTAATTTTTTTGTTTTTTTAAATAAAAATTGTTAACTTCTGTTTGTCTAATAAAAAAGGTTGAATTTTGCACATTGATTTTTCATGTTAGATTCCAACAAAAATAACACATTTGTTTATCAAACTATTTAGTGACTAGTTTTAATGAATATTTATGTTCTTTTAGTGATTTGGTTTGACGATTCAGAAATTGCTTTTTTATGGACCTATAACTCTACTATTGGCAAACATCACTCTTCTCTTTTCTTCCATGATTACAAAACTGAACATTTAAATGTCTGATATTTATATATAGTTTACCTTTTGTCTCTTTTTTTATGAGGCTAGTGTTATGTTCATGGCTACATGAGCTAGGAGGATGAGAGAACATATGCCTCTCCATATGTCCAATACAAAAACTTCTCAGTGCATTTATTGGTGCTAGCTCAGTGGCTGTAGGGAATGTCTGCAACATTTTATTTTTCCTCTGAGTGAGTCACACCACTGTACATTTCAATTTGCAAGAGGCTTAAAGAGCCAAGAACTGGTGTATATAATATATTGCAACATGATAACTTCCCATCTGGTCAATGACAGACAAGCTTTATTTCTACCCAGATATTCTAAAAATGGCTTTTAATTTATTATAAGTAATTTTAAATATTAATATTCATATACCCAACTGTCCAAACACCTTACTTGTCTCATATTTGGGGAGCAATGAAAAGCAGTGGTGGAAAGGGTGCTGTACAAGTATATGAAAGCCAGCCATAAAGGTAAACACAACTGAGGCTGAACACTGTAATTTCACTGAATTTATGAAAATGTCAAGTTTACACATAAGCCAGAATGCTAAACATCATTAATATTAGTGATTTTTTTTAATGTTTACCTTTCTTGTAACATAATTCCTGCTTTGTTGTTTTTATGCATGTGTTAAAGACCTGTTGTGTATATATAATATATAATGTATTTTAAGAATAGTTTTAAAAAATGGAAAGGATTAATCCTGAAAAAAAATTTAAAAATAGATGTAAAAAAATTCAAGGTTTTCTGTTTGCTGTAAATTGTATTAAGATTTGAATATGTGTATATACATATTAGTCATATATAAATTACAAATCTATGTATCCATATTTTTAATAAACAATGAACATAATTGTCAAGCAGTTAGGGTTTCTACGCACACAATATACTTGACACAAACTCATAAAAGCATGAAAATGACAGGGAAGCCACCTAACAATATTTCTCCATCCACAGCCACATACCATCCCCACAATTACCATACACCACAGACAGTGCAATCATAACATTGTCCACTCACAATACCAAACTACCCATTCACAATACTGTTCTTTGCAGATGTTTGGCATAATGGTGTTTTGGGCTGTGGGGAAGTTTGGTAAAGGGAGTTATCGGAAGCAGACTTACAGTACCTGATCTGAGGCAAATAGGTTTTTGTGGTAATGGTAAGGTGTGTGCTTGTGGGTTAAGGAGTAGAGGGAATGTACTGTTATGTGGCTTAAGATATTACAGTGATGAGCACAGTATAAAAGCCTGTGTAGAATAGAATAGAACTTTTCATTTCCATGCTTTTTTATGGGTTTCTGATTGGTATACTATGTATGTAGTAACCCTGACTGAACAACAGAGGTTTTGGTGGATTCATTTCTAAGGAGTTTTAATGCTCAAATGAAGGTGAAGAGTTGAATGATGAGGCAGGCGAATGAGGGATGGCAGTGGCAGACCCATGGAGGTAGAAGTGCAGCAACTGACAAAGATTATTTTCCATCAGCAAGTCTTCTGGGTTATGTGCCAGCTGCCCATAAATGGCACATATTTATGTTCAGCTCCACATAAATCCTTCTCCATTGCAGGATACAATCTGACAGAAAAGTGTAGTTCCTGGTGAGAAGATTTTATCTGATAGAGAAGGTTTTGTGTGTGCACTAGCACATAAAATTTATGCATGTATAGTTTTTGCACTGGTATAAGTACTTAATGCACTGGTGCATGTCACATTTATGTGTATAAAGTTTATATGCATAGTGAATAAACTTTCTCAATCATCAACCACTGGAGCATATAGGTTCGGCTCAAATGAATAAGTGTAATGGCTAAAAATGATGCAAAATTGGGTTTCTTTTAAAAGCATATTTTATGTAGGAAAATAGTCTTTTTTTTTTTTTTTTTAATATCAGTCAATATTGAAAGGGAATACTGCTAAGGACAAATTTTGTCCAGAACCCAATTTCAAAGACTTCCTTCTAAAAACTTATGATGAGAAATAAAATAAAATCTAAATAGAAAATTCAAAGGCCATAAAAACTAACACTTTGTGGAATTATACATCAAGAAGACAATTACTTTAGAGAAAAGCAAGATTTTATGCTCATTCTAAGCCCATTTTAGAACTCTACTTTAACTATGGAGTCAATACTAAGAGCCTCCATAATGTAATAAAATATTAATGGTAGAACCTGTCAATTACTGAAGAAAGAACATTTGTGATCATTCATTTGGATTCTGAATGGCTTTGTGATTCAGTCATATTTGTGCCTTTTTTAATTGCTATTTGTGAACATTCACATGAACAGGTCCACATTTACAGAAAAACTGGGTTTTCTAAAATGAAGTATATCAGTGATCCCTGTGTTGATTAAGGGTTCATTGTCAAAAGGGCAACATCTTTGTCAGAGCTGAACAACTCTGACAGAAAAGGGGAACGTGGGGATCTGTTGTAATAATTGGCCCAACAAATTTACCCTAATTATAGTGAAAGTGAAAGTTCATAAGAAGTCACAATAAGCTATAATAATAAATGTTAATGGGAAAAGGTGCAAAAGTGAGAAAGACTGAATTAGTCCAAACAAAAAGGCCTACTGATATAATTCAATTACTGTGTTGCATCATGCTTGGTAAACAAGACTGTGTGAAACCAAAAATCAGTGAACCAAAATTGGTGGGTCAGAAATTAGGCCTAATTTGTGTCATAGAGTTTAAGGCCAGAAGGGATCATCAAATCATCTAGCCTGACCTCCTGTTAGGGTGACCAGGTGTCCAGTTTTTGACTGGAACACCTGGTCAAAAAGGAACCCTGGCAGCTCCGGTCAGCACCACTGACCAGGCTGTTAAAAGTCTGGTGAGTGCAGGGCTGGCAGGCTCCCTACTCAGCTCTGCGTGGCTCCCGGGAAGCGGCCGGCATGTCCCTCTGGCTCCTAGGCAAAAGGGGTGGCTGGGGGGCTCCATGCACTGCCCCTTTGAGCGCCAGCTCCACAGCTCCCATTGGCCAGGAACTGTGGGCGGGAGCAGCACACAGAGCCGCCTGGCCACGCCTCTGCCTAGGAGCTGGAGGAACATGCCAGCCACTTCCCAGGAGCTGCCTGAGGTAATAGCTGTCCGGAGCTGCACCCTGAACCCCCTCCCATACCTCAACCCCCTGCCCCAGTGCTGAACCCCTCCCAAACCCAAACTCCCGCTCAGAGCCCACACCCCAACCCACTGCCCCAGCCCGGTTAAAATGAGCAAGGAAGGGAGGGAGGGAGGAGGGATGGAGTGAGCAGGGGTGGGCCTCGGAGAAGGGGCAGGGCTGGGCTGGGTCTCAGGGAAGGGGTGGGGCAGGTGCTGGGCAAGGGTGTTTGGTTTTGTGCGATTAGAAAGTTGGCAACCCTACCTCCTGTATATCTCAATCCACCAACACCATCCAGCACCCTCACAACAAACCCAACAATTGAAATTAGATCAAAGTATTATAGCTCACAGGAGACTAGACTATTAGATGCCACAGGCAGAGAATAGGAGGGACCAAGGTTCACCAGTGCCCAAGGCCCCTGCAACAGCAGGGAAATAATTAAGCGAGATATCGCCAGATACTCCTAGCAAGTGACCTGCATCCACGTGCTGCAGAGGAAGGCGAAAAAACTCACACTCACTGGCAATATCAGACAGCCAAGCAACTGAGAGAGAGAATGCTCAGTGCCCCTTCAGAGCTCTGGTCCACCCCATCTCCAGCCATGATCATCCCTGATGCTTCAGAGGAAGGAGATTTAAAAGCCTCCCAGAATATGTTGGAGAGCAGGGTGGAGTGGGGGAGAGAATCCATTCCTGACTCCTGCAGATGGTCAGCTGGAAATCTTGAAACATGAGCTTTTAGGAACATAAGACATAAACTGGAAGTGAGGTCCAGAGCTGTTGAACCCTGCTTCCCACCATCACAAGCAACCCTGTCACACAATTGCACTCATAAATATGTCCATCTCTCCTTTAAAACTAATTAAGTTGTTTGCCCCCACAACACTTATTGGGAGTCTGTTCCAGAACCTCATCCCTCTATTTAGAAACCTTCTTCTGATTTCCAGCCTGAATTTGTTCATGACCAGTTTATACCCATTGTGCCAACATTGTCATTTAGCTTAAATAGCTCTTTATCCTCCCTGTCGTTTAGCCTCCTAATGTATTTATAGAGAGCAATCATATCCCCTCTCAGCCATCTTTTTGCTAGACTAGAGAAGCCAAGCGCTTCCAGTCTCCTCTCATCAGATAGGCCCCTCGTTCCTCTGATCATCCTAGCAGCTCTTCTCTGCACCTGCTCCAGTTGAATTCATCTTTCTTGAACATGGGTTGCCAGAATTTATCTCCAAATGAGATCATACCAGTGCCTTATACAATGGCATTAATATTTCTCTGTTTCCACTGGAAATGCCACACCTAATACATGTGAATCACATTTGCCTTTTTCACAGCTCCATCACATTGGTGGCTCATAGTCATCCTGTGATCAACCCACACATCAGCTCTTTCTCCTCTTCTGTCGCTTCCAACTGAAGAGCCTCTGGCTCATGCCAGAAATTCTTATTATTAGACCCTACGTGCATGACTGTGCATTTTGTACTATTGAATTTCATCCCATTTCTGTCACTCCAGTCTTTAAAGTCATCCAGTTCTTCCTGTATAATATTCTGATCCTCCTCTGTATTGAAAATGCCTCCCAACTTTGTCATCCGCAAATTTCATTGCCATGCTCCTACTTTTTGTGCCACAGTCATTCATAAAAATATTGAGTAAGATTAGTTCCAAGATCAATCCTTGAGAAACTCCGCTAGTAATCTCCCTCTGAACTAATAATTCACATTTCAGCACAACCTTTTCCCTTTTAGCCAGTTCCTTATCCACTTTACAATGTTTGTATTGATTCTCATCTTCCTAGTTTAATTAATAATTTCCCAGCTGACACCATCTCAAAAACTTTCATAGAATCATAGAATATCAGGATTGGAAGGGACCTCAGGAGGTCATCTAGTCCAACCCCCTGCTCAAAGCAGGACCAATCCCCAGACAGATTTTTACCCCAGTTCCCTAAATGGCCCCCTCAAGGATTGAAGTCACAACCCTGGGGTTTAGCAGGCCAATGCTCAAACCACTGAGCCCAAGTATATTAAATCCATTGTACTTCCCTTATCTAAAATATCAGTTATTTTCTGAAAAAAGGAAATCAGGTTAGTCTGGCATGATCTACTTTTGGTAAACCAGTGTTGCATTTCATCCTCTTTACCATTTACCTCTATTGCAGGGGTGGGCAAACTATGGCCTGCGGGCTGGATCCAACTCCTCAGGGCTTTGGATCCGGCCCGCAGGATTGCCCCCCGTGGGGCCACAGGCCCGGCGCCACTCTCAGAAGCGGCCCCCGGGCAGGGGGCAGAGGGCTCCGTGCGTTGCCCTTGCCTCCAGGCACTGCCCCCGCAGCTCCTGTTGGCCAGGAATGGGGAACCGCAGACAATGGGAGCTTCGGGGGAGGTACCTGGAGGCTCAGCAAGGGCAGCGCATGCAGAGCCCTCCATCCCCCCTCCCCTAGGGGCCGCAGCGCTTCCTGGAGCGGCACGGGGCCGGGGACAGGGCAGGCAGGCAGGGAGCCTGCCCTGGCCCCGTTGCACGCTGCTGCCACCCCGGAGCTTGAACCCCTCCTGCACCCCGCCCCCCAACTCCCTGTCCTAAGCCCCCTGCCTGCACCTCGCACTCCTCCTGCACTCCAACTCCTTGCCCTGAGTCCTCTCATACACCCTGCACCCCAACCCCCTGCCCTGAGCTCCCTGCTGCACCCTGCACCCCTGTGCGCCCTGAGCCCCCTGCCACACCCCGCAACTCTCCTGCACCCCAACCCCTGCCCTGAGCCCCCTCCCGCAGTCCGCACCCCTGCCCTGAGCCCTCTCCTGCACTCCGCACCCCTCCTGCACCTTGAGCCCCCTCATACACCCTGCACCCCTCCTCTGCCCCAATCCCTTGCCCTGAGCCCCTTCCTGCACACCGCACCCCCTCCCACACCCCACACTCCCTCCCACACCCCAACCCCCTGCCCCGGCCCTGCATGCAATATCCCCACCCAGATGTAGCTCTCGGCCCAAAAAGTTTGCAACCCCCCCCCATTGATTTAATTATTCTTTCCTTCACAATTTGTTCTAAAGCCTTGCATACCACTGAGGTCAGACTAAGGGTATGTCTACACAGAAATATAAGTCCAGGTTTGAACCTGGACTGAAGCCTAACCGCCCGTGCGTCCACACACCAATTGTGCTAACCTAGGGTCCCAGGGCCATGCAGGGATGGAAGGTCCAAGCCCTACTGCTTTCCTGTGTGTGCATGTGGCCACATGTTTGCACTTGACTCAGGTCCCGGAAGTCCTCCTGATGTATCCCAGAGTTCCTGGCAGCAGAGGAGCAGTGCTGCAGGCAGCCAGTGCAGTAGCTGGAAGCGCCAATGCTGCCTGGCTGAGCAGTCTCACCATTCCTGCTCCAGCTCCTCCTTGCTGCTGTGTAGAGCTTGCCTGGAGCAGGGAGCAAAGCTAACAGGTGCGAGACAGCTACTAGTCACTCAGATGTTGGGAATACCCCTCCAATGGCTGTGCTGAGCCGGGAGCTTTGCCGCTCCCCGTCCTCTGCTCTCTGGTCCTTGTTCCCAGGCCTCCTCTGCCCTCCCTGGCACTGTGTGTGCAAGGGCACCTGGGCTGTGTGCACTGTCAGAGCAACAAGTGGGAGCCAGCCCCAAAACTTCCCTGAAGCCTCCTGCGGTGGCGGCTTCGGCTCCTCGCTAGAGGGAAGTTTTGGGGCTGCGTCTGCGCGGTGAATGGGACAGTGCATGCTGCTTGGGTGCGCCAGCCCCAGGGAGGGCAGAGGGGACAGAAAGTGAGCGGGAACCAAGCGGCTGCCCTGCAAGGAGGGGAAGTGGCCAGGGTGTTGAGGGTCATCCTTCCCCCAACTCTACTGAGCTAGGAGCTCTGAGTCCACTGTTGGGGTCAGATGGGGCAGAGTGGGGAAGGTTGCTTGCAGCAGCCAGGTGCATCAAATTGTAAAACCAGACTCAAAATCAATTCACTTCTTAAATTTTACATTTTGAAGCTGGCTCTTGGTGGTGTTCATTAGCTGAGCTCAAGTTAAATCCTGAGATGTAAATTCATTTGGATCCTGACCATAGTATTTTCCCCAGGTTTGTGTGTGTGTGTGTGGGGGGGGGGGGGACGACAAAATTTTAAAACAGGTAATTTTAAAGGATTGTATCTCAGGAAATCTGTGACCAGAATGAACTCAGATTTGAACGACTGTGTCTACCTAGAGCCCTTTGCTGGCATACCAGTTATTAGAGCAATCTCATTTTGCATGTGGATTTTGCAGGACTTGGAAAAATATCCTTTACACTGAAAACATGGCTCCTGTAGCACCCCATTACATACTCCTTTTAGCATTTTCATTGGTTTTGTTATTTATCCACTTCATATACTTGATTTCAGATATTTTATAGCTTCATGCTAAACAATTAATGTAACACTGTACTAAAATATAATAACCTCAAATTTATTGAAGCACAAGAAAATTCATTTTTGCCTCATGGAACAAGAACATACATGGTTCCACGAAAGAGATAAGTGGGGTTACTTTGTATCAGTTATAAATTTGGCAGACTACCAAATGTTAATTTGCTTTTAGCTAGTTGAGATTAAATGTAATTCCTTCCCTGAGCAGCCTTAAAGTAAGCAAGCAAGCATGAAAGCATTTTCTGAGTAATCTGGGAGGAATTGACATTTAAAGGAGTTAGCATTACATCTGCACTTTAAGGCTATTAATTTCATAGATAAATTAACTACATTATTCTGTCTTTATCTTACATTTTGAAAGGACTCCATCAACCGGAGAAATGGCAGCCCAGGGTCAACTGAAACTGCTCTTATCCCAACCGTATTGTAATTGGAACTTGCTTTTGGAAACACTGCTTCATCAGGAATGTCTCTTAGTGAAAATTTTATTGAAAAGTTCAAGTAAGTATTTGTGCTTTGTTTGTAAGAATGGCAGCAAGAAAACACACATAAATTTTTGAGTTTTGCTATATTTTTCACTACTTGACTATTGATAGAAGGATACCAGCCAGTTGTGGGTATCAGTAGTTATCCAGATATCAGTGGGACAAATATTGTACTGGGGGAGGGGTGGAGGGAGGAAGAATCCTTTTTCACTTTTTACTAAGAGAGTTGCAGTCAATCTGAACATTCATATTTTGAAGGCAGATAGCATTTTGATAAAATAGACCACTGTCACAACTTCAAATTAGTTTGTTTTTAAGAAGAAATGGATGAATTTCAAGTTATCAGAGTTTTGATATCAAAATTGCTTTAATTAGCTTTTGCTTGAAAAAAACTAGCCTGAGTTAGGACTCTAAAGGATCACTTCCTTTCAACATTGAAAAGCTTCTAAGAGATTTTGGTTAAGAAATTGTATGTGTTTGTTACTGTAAACTGCAACTGTATTCTTCCTCATATTTTAATAGTTAGAGATATGTAATTATGCGAGAAATAGGAAAGCAAGTGGAAGAATGGTTCTACACAGGCTTTCATCTTTTATTGTGCTTTTACTGTGTTTGAAAACAATAAACATTATCATCACATCTAACACTTTAGTAGCTTTCAAATGAAGGAATCAAAATGCTGAATAGTTTATGATGTAGTTACTGATTTGGCATAATGTTTGCCGTAATGTTGAACTATATTCTGTTGTTACAAATCAGTTTTTATCACTCTTTTGCAAATGAATTTCTCATTACTTATCAAACAGAAAATATTACGTCCACATACTATTAAACATGACATAATTTACTTCTGTCATTTTAAAGTGGTCTTACATTTGTCAGAAGCACAACATTGCTTCAACTTCTGTCATGCTTCTTATTGAGTGCTGAACTGCATTCACTTACCTATTCAAATACCTGTCATCTTTTACAAAGACTGACAAATGTTTGATCAGGATAATATTCTTACCCTGGTGTTATCCACTATTGAATTTTACTAGCTGCTTCAATTATCACAAGGATGAAGTGACAGAATTTATTAATCTATTGACTGACCAGCCCTTTGAGCTTCAGGGGAATATATGCTACTTAGACTTAGAAATTATGTTGTTTATATATGCTGTAGAGCTATATTAACTACAGTAACATTGATAAATTGTTGTTTAATATAACATTGAAACCGATAATAGTCTTTTTCTTCTAGAGTAATTTCTGTTTGATTAAATATGTGCTGGTAAAATTGACCACATTCTTTACATTACAAATTTGATATTTTATAGGAAAGAAACATTGTGTTATAAAATAGTATACTGTATGGATCAACAAAACACCAATACCATTTCAGACAGTGCACTTTTTACACCTAAAACTCTCTGGGAAAACTGATACAGTCTTGATAACGTTACATATTTGTAGAAGTGTGATTGATCTAGCTTTCTGTATACAATAATCTAAAATTATCAAGACCTATTTCTTGGTCATAGCAAAGACAGTAGATTTTGTTTTTTCTTCATGCAGCCCAAAGTCTTACACTAATACATGAATACATATTTCATCAGAAGTAGTAATTATTTATGTCTGAATTCAGAATGATATGTTTAAGCAGTTAAAAGACAAGCATGTTATAATTTTGGATTTTGGAGTAATTTGCATAACTGACCACAAACTACCTGAAATTTAACTTCACAGCATGAGTCATGCAGAATTTCTAAAGAGAAATTTTTTTTTTAAAATGTCTCAACTTTTTCCTTCTCTTATGCTCAAAAACCAAAAATATGTCAGCATAAATTACATTTAAATAAATACTTATATGTTTCAGATGCATTTAGTGGGTGGTGATGATTGATTGTACCATCATAGTGCCATTGCGCTCATTATGTGAGGAACTGCACAAATACATAGGGCTAGGTTGTAGTACCCACTCTCTTTATGTGGCTGTGTAGTTTTTCATAGATTCATAGATCCGAAGGCCAGAAGGGACTTCCAAGATTATTTAGTTTGACCTGCTGTATAACACAGGCCATAGAACTTCCCCCAAATAATTCCTAGTTATGAATGGAAGGACTAGGAAGCTTTTCCTGTCCTTGTGTGGACTGTGTAAGAACCATCCAAAATATCAGCAGTGCCCAAGAGCAATTCTCCAAAATGGGAGAAGGGCAGGGATTGGATGAAGCTGTGGCCGCACTGTAGCCAACTCTCATTATTTTATTATGAGTCTCTCTCAATATTTGATGATGGAATCATGTGAATACATAGAAATCTAAGTTTTCATTTTTAAAAAGTAAGTTTCTAACTCTCACAATTGTGGAGAAAAGCTTCAAAATATGAACCCTAAGGATTCAAAACCTAGAAGGCAAATAAACTGATGCAACATTTATTATTTTTTTTAAATCTTGTGATTTTTTTAGCCACTTCAGGTGACTGAGCAGTTAATATTCAAAGAAAAGTAATTGGAACAAAGCGAGAGGGAACTGAATTTCAGAAATGTCTCATATCTCATAGGAGAATTCAGATACTCTACACCACACTGGATTGAGGAGTAAGGCAGGATTTCCCAACTCCTCCTTTGAGACTTTATCTTCCCTCATTTTGTACAAAAAATAATCCACATTCACTGAAACACAGTGATACAGATAAGATGTATATGGAGCTAAACTTGGCAAAATTGCTACTGGACAAGGAATCTGTATGTTCCTTTTAGATCAATTGATAGTGTTGCTACTTGTAGACTATAAGGATACTAGTTTGAGGCCCAACTACAGTGCTGTCCTTTTTGCACAGACAGATTAATCTACTGACTATCCTGGAGAGTGAGACAGTACGACATTCACTTGTGTGTGTCTGATCAAAATAAACTCCGAACTCTGAAACCAAGATTTTTACAAGTGGCTAGAGATTTTGGGTGTCCAGCTTGAGTTAATGAAGAGATTCCCATTTTCAGACAATGCTGAGCACTACGCCTATAAAAAAAAACAAACCCTTTTAAGGTGTCAAAATCACTAGTCACTTCTGAAAATATTGGCCTGGGTGTCTTACCAGGACTGAGATTTTGTTTTTGAGAAATTATTATTTTTCATTATCACAAAAAATTAAAAAACAAAACAAAACAAAACTTGAGTGATTGGGAGAGGTCTACAACTGTCATGTCATTTGATTTGGATATTAACCAATTGATTTATATTATTTCATTTTATTAATATAATAATGAAATTACCCAAGTGATGAGTAAAGTTTATTGATGGTAATCCTAACTATTACAGAAATAGCACTGTATTGATCACTGCTGTTTTAGTTTATGTATAGGTGAATAATAAAATTCTAATTATGTTTTGAATGTATTTTGAATTAAAGTAGGTGTATACTGTATTTTTTTTAAGTACTTCTGATATTTTTTTAATGACTGGCTATAACTTAAGCAGACATAATGAGTCAAATGTTATTATGTGAAAGATTTCAGTGGTATTGTGTTTTGAAATGTAGTTCAAATACAGTTTTCAGTTTGCTTTGACACTTTTTATTTCTATAACTAGAATTAATTGAAAATTCTACTAACCATTATTTTATTCATTTTCAAGAAATTGAAGTATCAGAATGTGATGAACAAAGTTCCTGCATAAAACAGATAAATAACAAAGAGCCTACTTTGACTGAAGCAATCTTTACAGTATTATCCTATTGCACTTTATCACCCAAATCGCTCGGTAGAGTTCTTGAGAGCTACATGAAAAAAGAGCAACTATGGGATTGCTTATACAATATATCAGGTATGAAAATAATTAGTGATATAAACATTTTAAAGCCAGTGTTTAATCTTGTTCATTTTCAGATATATTAGTTTTTTATATTAGTTTTTGTTTTAATAAGTTGGTCCAAATTATGGAAGTTTACTTAAAATAATATTAGAATTTTGAAGTGTTTTGAAGAATCATATTATGAATATTTGCAGTCTAATACTTCATCAAGGGTTTGCAGAAACAGTGGAAATCTTCATGGATACAGTATTTGTTGTTGTAGAAAAATTTGTGGTACAGTGGGAGTCCAGTTTTCAAAAGTGTCTGCCTCTGACGTGGGGGTGAGGGCTGTTCCAAATCGCAGAGGGCCCAGGCAGCAAGCAGCAAACACCTCCTATAATTGCTGAATGCTTAATTTCTCTGTTCCTGCCTATCTAACATAGGAGGTGCAGTGGGCATGCTGGTTTGGGATGGATCAGAAGACCTGCTACTTGATGATGCAAAGGGAAAAGGGGTCCGAGTTGTGAGTGGACAGGGAGAGATGTCTGGGATAGGAGTTGGAGGCCACTGATGATTTCCAAAGTGTTAGGGTGTAGGACCCAAGGGGAAGAAAAGGATGGGAGTAGATAGCTCTCTGTGCCCAGAAAGGGGAGTGGTGAGGCCCCGAGGAAAAGAAAGTTGGGGAGAGGGGAGTCTGAGTGAAGGTGTGAGAGAGAAGAAAGAGGGTAGTGACCATCAAGGGGATGGAGATGCTCCCCAAGAGTGAGTGAGCTGCAGGTAAGACCCGGTGGCCTGAGGCACAGAAGGAGGGGAGAAGAAGAAAGGCACAGAGGCTGTTGGGTTTCAAAGAGGGATGAGAGGTGGGGATCTATAGAAACTTACAGAAGGGTCCTGGGGTGGGAGATGAGACTGAGAGGGGGATGGAGGCAGACATTTGTCCCCTTGGATAGGTGAAAGAAGTTTGGACAAAGGCCTCTAGCTGACCCCAGAACAGGTGAAGGGAGTTAGGTTGTGTGGAAGCTTCCATTCCCCCAAAAAACAGTGGGAAAGGGAGTAAAATAGAAAAATGAAACAGGGGAGAGATGATATAGCACAAAAGAAAAGAAGAAAAGGCAGGAGGGAAATAAGAGGAGAGGATAGATAACAAAGAGAAGGAAGAACTCTATGCTGTCAGTAACACCATCCTTTATCAATCAGACAGAATATGCTGCTTTAAGAAGAGCCTATTCAAATTTCCCTGACCTAAGATATGACAACTAAATGACCAAAGGAACCAACGTTCAGCTCCCATGTATTTTAATAGACAACTCTATAACGCCTACACTTCATAAAATTACTGCTCCAGCATCCCCACCTTGCATTCCCTCCCACTTGTCTCACCAAGACGTCTGCAGCAACTGCTTCCAAGAATGTTGAGCTACATTTTCAATCACTGTGGCTCAGTTTTCCTGCTACAGCACCCCCAGACCTCTCCCCGGCCTGAAATATGATGGCGACATCTTCCCTACTGCTTTCTCTCTCCTTTCTCCATTCAGGTTTAACTGAAAATTCTCAAATTTTCTGAGGGACAATTCTGCTGAGTTCCATTTTGGGGTCTACTGTTAGCTGTCCTGCAGCCCAGTTCATTTGTTGATTGGTGTATGGTCCTTCTGTCTGCCTCATTCTCACCTTCCTTTTCCTCATTCCACTTTCTTCATCACCCATCCACAAATCGCTTTTCATTTTAGTTCTGCATAGTAGTAAAGTAGTGGTGGCCTCTACTCAGTCAAAATTTTGAAGTTTTGTGACAATCTGCTTCCACACATGCCCTTCAAAATTCCCACTCCAGCATCTGGTGGAACTTCCAGTAGGAACTACATGCTACGTGACTTGAGGGTTGCAGCGCCCCTTTTCTGGAGAGAATGGTAAATTCTCTAAGATATTAAGAATAAGGGAAAGAATGCTCCTAAATCATCTTGATACCTGCTACTCACAATATAAACTGTGTTGCAGATAACTTACTTGTGGAATATTGTCTATAGTAATATGACGGCACTCTGTGCTAGATAATGGGTTTTTTTTTAATTCCATCATTTTGTCACTAGAATGTTCTCTTCTGTTTTCCTTCTGCTTGCTTTCTTATTAAGCAGTACCAAACAGTCTGGTTAACTATCAAATACTATTCTCAGTTCTGTGTTAATGTTATTGATGATCCAGCTAGGGAGGTAAAGAAGTAAACAAAAATGGTCATATCAGCTGGCTCCATTAAAACAAATAAACTAAAAACATATGCAGCATGGAAAGGGACAGTATCAATTGGAAAAGTGTAATTTTTAGCTTCAAATTAAAGAGAAAAACAAAAGAAAAAAGAAATTAAACTATAAAATACATAGTCCTATAATATTAAATCATACAAGCCATATTATTTTAATTTTGTAATATTTCTCTAATTTGTTACATGACTGTAACTATGAAGTTGTTCTGAATCATAATTTTGTTGCATTTCTTTTCACAAGGGTTTTATAATACCTCTTTTTGAAATTCTAATAGTAATCAAATGTGCACAAATGGCTGTTTGCATATTGAGTGTTTAATGATTTCTTTTGTCTGAAGTTTCTAGTTGTGGTGAATCAGAGCCAGAGGTTATCAGATGTTTGAAGGTGACTTTGATTAATTCAGTCAAGGGTATAGTGAAGCAAATAATTTCTTTGATGCATTCGTGGGAGGCAACAGAGAACTATGGAACCTATCAACACAAGCAAATAGTTCCTGAAAGTTTGCTGAAGACAGTTCCAAAGGAATGGAATTATACACCTAGAGAAATGAAGAGAAAAGAATCTGGGAAATGTAGGTGACACTTAAATAGTGTTCTCATATAAACCTGTCATAAGAGCGGTTTATCCATTTAATGAGAACATATCAAAATTGAAGAATTAGAATTGATATGTGGTATGATTTGACAACAAACATTATTGTAAATTGCAAGCAAATTTCCTGATTTTTTTCAGAAAAGTATTAGTGAAATTGTTATAAGTCAGTACGTTTCTTCTTTATTAATTTAGAACTGCAATAACTTGGGAATTACATCCTTGCACTCATCTGTGGTGTTTTTAAAGTCTATATAGTTATTTTAAATCTTTTCACATATCTCACAGTACTATGTGCTTCAAGATATAGTACAATATGCTTCAAGATATCCTAGGATGATCTCTTGGTGATCAAAACCAGGAAATCATTTTAGTTCAATTTCTCAACCAGTGTAAAGTACTGTGAACCTTTTAGATTTCGTTGGTTGTAAATATCTCATAGCCATCACAGTTTTAATTAATATATGGTATTGGGGTTGAAACATTACAACCTCATTTATCACTGCTTTATAACACAGCAATTTATATTTATATAGCATTGAAATTAGCATACAATTTGCAACTGCAGATATTTTTCTCTAAACCATTATTAAAATAAGAAAAGTAATATGGTAAACATAGATAATAGAAAACATTTTTAAAATGGATAGGGAGTAAAGATTATTTCAAGTACTTTTTTTTACCACCTGTGGCTAAACAACCATGATTTTAATTTTTGCAAGGATCCAACAACAAAAAAAAAAAAAAGATTGGCACCATAATCATGACCTGATTCTCAGTTACACTCACATCCCTTCACAATATTCTGGCAATGAAAAGCGTCCATGAAGTGGGAGTAAATTATTTTTAAGTGTACTTTGTAAGGCTGCTTTACACTGCTTGAGCATCTTTCCCATTCTTCTTCATATCCTTTTTCCTTCCCACTTTTTATTTCTTTCATGCTATCTACTTGGCCTCCTTTCTCTTTTTAATTGTGTCCTTCTCTATCTTTTTTCAATCTGTGTCTCTTTTGTAGTTACCTTCCAATTTCCAGAACGATTCAATAGTAGGTGCTGTACCAGCATACATCTTGCTTATATTGCAGAAGCCAATAATCATGAGTGATGTGAGGACATTTGTGGGCTTTAAAAGGAAAAGTGGGGTGGGGGGACTAAACATTACAAATACACTTCAAGACTCTGAGAGATTTAGCACATTACCCTACACTGCAAATTAAACAAAACAACAACAACACCACAAAGTATTTTTAAAGTCAAACTGTTGTCCCATTTTATTCCAAGTCACTCAGAATAATGAGTGATCTTTATCTCTATTAAATGTGCTGTAATATCTGGGCTGTGCTCTATTATTTGTGCTGTAATAGATGAGCACAAGAGGACTAGATATATATGGAATAGCGATCTTAATTCTACATTTTCTTGGTTTTCTATTTTCAGGTCATTACAGGATTTCATTTCAATAGATTTTTGGAGATTAATATACAGTAAAGCACAGTAGAGGTCTAGCTACACTTTTGAGCACTTAATCTTTTCAGCCATTTTCACTACAAAAGTTAGACATCATCATAGAACACTCATAACTGTACTGTGATAGAACCAGAATATTAACGTTAATCATACCTTCTTTTCTTTCTTTTTTTCTTTTTTTTAAGGCTTCACAAGGCTTGCAGCTCAGGCTGTATCTATTGTAATCAGCAAGTTACCTACAGTGATTGCATGTTTGCCTCCCCCAATTAAATACTTCTTTTTTCTATCTGAGAGGAAAATGTCAAAAAACTTTGTTGAATCGAAGAAAGCTGGTCTGCTTGTCTGGAACTTGATTGTAATTATATGTCGGATATTTGAGGATGGAAACACCACAGAACTTTTAACAGGTGCAACGCTTGACAGATGGAGCAAAGAGAAACTCAGTTTAGTTCGTGTGTGTTTGGAAAGTATTGTGGGAAAACAGAAAAGTAGTCCTAAACAAGTAACACAGAAGGTTATACAGAGTATAGAACAACAAAGACCAAACTGGATTGAAAGCCAGTTGCTGAAAGCAAGAAAATTGAGCACTGACTGGTAAGAAGAATTTAATCTTTTCAGATGATGTATTTCTTTCATTGAGCTATTTGCAAAAGTTCATAATAGCATCAAATAAATACATACCAGTGAACAAAATGCAGGTGAACACTGATTTTATTTTCTCTAATTTAGAGTTGTTCTTAAAAGGGTGAAAGTTTGATAGTAAAGGATTTGTGGAAATCAATTGCATAGTAAAAACGTAAACCACAGTTGTTTCATTGGAACAGTCTACTCACAAAGAGATTTCTGATTATCACAGTGATCGTAAAACAAGGACAATTTTAGTTTCTAATCTTTCTTTATGTGAACAGGTACACTAACTGGAGGGCAGTATAGTATGTTTGTAAATGGATTTTGCTATGATGATTAAATTAAAGAGGACTTAATGTCTTTAAACAGCTTTCTATATTTTTTCTGTGATTAAAAAAATAAGCGTATTTCACTTTGTAGCAACAAACCCTGAGGGCAATTCGGGCATATATAAACAGGACAGGTAAGGCACCCAACTGTTTCTTTATGAGGCAAATATCAACATTCTTGCAGATTTGACATCAATGTCCAAATGTTTTGAAACCTTGCTAAGGTTTCTGGAGGGGTTGAATATGCTAAATATGCTTATGGCTTTCTCTTATCAAAAATTAGTTTTATGGAAGAAAATTGTCATGACATGTATTATTGTTTAAAAATACTACCTATCAGCTTTCTGATATTAATTTATAGAAGTTACACAAAATAAATTTGTTGATTACTGAAAGTAAAATGGTTTGTCATTTTCATACATATTCTACAAGGTCAGTGTCATTAATTTCCTCCCAGTAATAATCCATATAAATAGTATAGAAATTCACATTTGAGTCACTAATGTAAATGAAAAGCTTTTGTGCAGCACACTGAGGTACGGCATTTTTTTCTTCTAGGGGCATTCAGTTGGCAAGAATAGCAATAAGCAGTAATAGTATCACACAAATGTTCATTGACATTGACCTTCATAATCTTTACATTTGCATTTAATACTAATTTACAAGCTTTAATCCAATGATTAAAAGATTAAAGGCAGATGCCATCAATGTGAGTAGTCATAAGGCAAAATATGTTCTTAAATTTGTAGACTAATATCGACCAGAATAATGTCATAATTCAATTTATAATTTACTCAGATTATAGACCCCTTTTTAAAGCAATGGAAATCCAATTTAAGAGTAGTGTCTAAGTGACAGCTCCTAATAACTCTCAGAAGTGTCCTTTAACTTTTTGTTTGTCTACTTAATTTGAAAAATTAATCATAAAGTTAAATAGGTATAGTATTATACTAATTTTCCTAATATTTTAAAAAATATTTAATAGCTGTCACACCAGGTATCTGACTTTGGGCAATGACTCTTTCCTTAAGATGCTGAACAACTAGTCAAAAGAATATTTTTACTCATTTTGAGTCTAGGGAATTGAATAATTCCATTATTTACTCTCTAAGTCTCCAGTCATGATGAGCTCTGCATGGGAGGGTCTCTGTACATAGAGGAACTCCCCACTGGAGCATGGGGTCTGCCAACATGAAGTTCATTGCAGGAGCAGGGTCTAAATTTGTGCCAGGCTACTGTGCCTGAAAGGGAAAGTGACTAAGTAGATGAGATATTCAATGCAGAACCAAAGGTTATTTATTAAAACAATTTATAAAACAGATCCAGTGACGTAATAAATTCACAGTATTAGCAGAGGTAAGGAAATGGTCCATGTAGAATTATTTAGTTTGCTAAACTAAAAAAGGATCTTTCAAGAAGGATTCTGATCTCAAACTGATTCTTCTGAGATAAGTTACCTATAAGAATCTTCAATAGAACACTGTGGAGCCCATCCTATGATTAAAATGATGTGTGTATGTATGCATGTACATCCATATTTATATGTGCACAATTATAGTATCTGTCTATCTATCAACAATTATAACATGCACACACCCACACCATATCTCTAGTTTCTGTGTACCTGAACCACTCAAGACATGTACCAGAAGTACATAATATTTTTGTAAGCAAAAGCATATAGTGTTTTTTATGTTAAATCATTATGTTAAACAAGATTATTGTTTTGATTGTATACAAAATTAGTTATTTTTTCAGTTGCTGAACATACATTTAACTTTGCTTTATGGAATTTTTTTTTAAAACTACTGTGGAAAAAGTGGCAGCTGTATGCATTGCCTGTCTTTTATATTGCCTGAAAGCATTACTATTCATTAAAACAACCTTCACTTTGTAGTAACACCCAAGTTGTAAACAGTCAAGTTACATTCTGGAGAACACACAGCCCGAAAAGTAAAGAAATGTCTGTCTTTGCAAAGTAATTTGTCGAGTTGAAGATTATTGTTTTTCATCATGGTGACCCTGACTTGGCTGACTGGGTGCATATACAGATTAAGATGAATGCAGTTATTCCTTGGCTGAGGTCTGCCTCTTTCAGGGCACATTCTCCCTAATGACATGATTGATAGGCAGTCCCAAATCCAAAGAGGAACTCATTAATCATAGCACTGACTGAATCCAATCATCTGCTTCACCTGCACAGTGATGGACAGGAAAGGATACAATTTGGGTGCTGACACTGATACACTCCTTTGTCAGAGGGCCTCAACTTTTTCAATGTCAACCTCTAAGAAGCTTGACAAGAAAATTCAGTTTGTATCTATACATAGCATCAAAAGACCAGCCGTAAAATATGCTTTAATTCTAAAGATCAATTTTTTTTAAGCTTTTCTATAAAATATGCCATAATAACATAGTATCATTTACTTCAATTCAGCAAAGAACAAAATTTTAGTTTATATTTTCAACTATTTACTCTGTAAGAAGTTCTCAAGCTGCACATGGAAGCAATATCAGCATTAATGTCCAGCAGCTGTGTAGCATTTAAGTGAGCCTTCAGGTCAACAGCAACTTTCAGCAGAACTTATTTTGTAATCATGGCATATTTTCAATAGTAAACTGCAATTTACAGCTGTATGCACCACAACATTTTTTAAAATTTTATTCAGACCCATAAACAATGAAAACTTTGGCTTTCACTCAGAATGCTTATGTTGTGGATCTTAGTATGACTACAGTAATGAATGTAGCAAGCATGATGTGGTCAGTAAAGGTCTAATGTGTCCATCACTGTGATAGCTGTGTGTCAAGTTATATTTGTGCTACAAAACCCCAGTATTTAAGGTCTTCTGAGATAGATGGTGCTTAAAGTTGATAAGGATGCATTTCAACAGTTTGTCACTAGATACCTAGTAAGCACATAATTATTAGTTTATGTTTCTTACAGAGGGAAAGTAAGAGGGAAAGTAGTCAAATAATCATAGTCACGAGTTTTTTAGGATCATATGGCAGAGAAGAAACAGGAGGAAAGTACCATACTAGGTTAAAAATAAATAAATAAAGGCAACAAGTGGCAAAAGGCTACCTATGAATAACCAGTGGAAAACAGACTAAGATTTAAATTTTCTAATTTATACTGAGTATAATGGCTATCTGTCTGACATTTAATTAGTCTTTAATATAAGCAATCAGAGGCAAAGAAAAATGTGCAAAAGATTGAATGCTAATGCTATTTTTAGTAGCAAAAATACTTTTTAATGCTAAGAGAAAATAAAAAATTCTTACATGTTCTTTAAAATGTTTTTTGTTTTCATCCTTCTGATTACAGCAATTTCAACAATTGCACTAATGCGAAAATACTTTATAGATAAAAATATAGAGGCAACAAAAATGCTTATAGTTTTAATAGGCTTTCAAGCGCTTAACATACTATTTTTATTATAATTTTATAAAAACTTCAGAGATATATCTAAACATCAACATTTTGTGTGCAATCCAGATCTTTACAAATTATATTATATATGGACTTGCATTAACACTTTGTATTAAGATTTTGTGGTTTAACAATGTTTATTACTTTACAATAGTAATATTTGTATGCTTTCTTTATTTTAGTGCCTTTATTTCAGTTGAAGAAGGTGCAGGGTTAGAGAAGGGAGATATTGCATTTGAATTGACTGAGCAGAAAATAAACATGATGGTCCTGGATATCTGCCACAAACCAGGTGGCAGCGAGTACCTGAGGCAAATTTATCACATCATCCGGCTCAATGAGGTAGGGAAACGGCCTTTTTACCGAGCAATTAGGTGTGTACTGGCCTGAGGCAGCGTCTGCTGGCAGCTAAGGGTTAGTCAAGGAGGTGATAATGCTTCTTAAAGTCAATACCAAACTCAATATTGCATTGTAATAGAACCTATTTGGTTCAGGCTTTTCTGCATTTGTATAGTAAAGATTACTTTACAGGAAACAATATAGATTTTATTTATGTACTTTAACAGTAGCATGGCTCATAAACTTGCTTCAGATTTATATTGTGTAGACCACAGATCTATTTTAGGAGTTAGAACATAGTAAGAAAATCAGCATGCTATTGAAAATCTGACTCCTACAGGAAGTAGAATTAAACATCGTAAGTCAATTTTGCTGATTTAAAAAACAACAACAAAACAACAGACAAACCCTATAACTGTAGTGGTGAAGTAAATTAATTCAGATGAAAGACTGATATAATCTGTATAACCCTGTGTGGTTAAATCACTTTTAATATTCATATAAGAGCATCTGTGCTAACCATTTGGAAACAAATTCAGTTGTGTATTGCAACCTATAGAATCTAGACAAGATAAAAGGAGTCTCTCATGATTTCTGATTATTTAGGGTTACCATTTTTCAGGTTCCCAAAAGAGGACCCTGACAGGGGATGGGGGAGTTGGAAGGAGGGAGAAGAGGAACTAGAGGAGGTACAGTTGGGGGGTAATGGAGGGGGTATCTGCAGCGGGGGTGCTCACTGGAGGTGGGGGTCAGTTTTGCTCCCTCTCACGGTGTCAGTGCAGCTAGAGCAAGCCCAGGATGCAGTGCCAGCCGTCAGTCAGCACTTCCCTGTGGGACCCCTCCCCAGAGCCAAGGCCTGGATGGGCGGGATCTGGCAGCTGTGGCTTCAGGGGAATGGACCAATCAGCTGCAGATGCAGGGGCAGAACCAATTGGGAAACGGACCAATCGTGGCTCTTTCTAAGCTGCAGCATCTGTTCTGCAAAAATCCCAGACATTGCCAGTTTGAAAAATCTGCCCAAAGAGAGGATGGAGCCTCAAACCAGGATGTATGGTAACCCTATATGTACTGAATTGCCCTAAACTATTAAAAAGATTCCACCTCATCCTACACAATCATAAAATATTACACATTTAAATAAACACAGGTATATTTAATAACGTGATACTTAGGGTTTCCAACTGTCTAATCACACAAACCCAAACACCCTTGCTTCGCCCTGTCCCACCTCTTCCCTGAGGCCACACCCCTGCCCCACCCCTTCTCCAAGGCCCCACCCCCACACACTCCATCCCCCCTCCCTCTGTCGCTCACTCTCGCCCACCCTCACTCACTTTCACCAGGTATGGGCAGGAGGTTTGGATGCAGGAAGAGGTGCAAGCTCTGGGAGGGAGTTTGGGTGCGGGCTCTGGGAGGGAGATTGGGTGCGGGAGGGGTGCATCCTCTGTCTGGGAGTTTGGGTGCAAGAGGAGATGTGGGGTGGTCTCTGGCCAGGTGGCGCTTACTTCGGGTTGCTCCCGAAAGCGACCGGCACATCCTTCTGGGAGCAGCTGCTAGGCAGGGGGGGCAAGGGGTCTCTGTGCACTGTCCCTGCCCAGAGACACCAGCTGCAGCTCCTATTGGCCGCAGTTCCCGGCTAATGGGAGCTGTGGAGTCGGCGCTCAGGGCGGGGTAGCGTGTGGAGACCCCCTTCTCCTCCTAGGAGCCACAATGAGGTACCGGGTGCTTCCGGGAGCTGCGCGAAGCCAGGGCAGGCAGGGAGCCTGCTTTAGCCTTGCTGCATCGCCAGACTTTTAGCACCTAAAATCTCCCAGTTTGGCTTCTGTAGCCTCTGGGATATAGAGCCTGATTTCGGGAGACTCCTGGCGAAACCAGGAGGGTTGGCAACCCTAGTGATACTACAGATGTACATGCCTGAATTTACGTAATTTTAAAAAAAGCATTACTTACATATATTTGTAGTTATAGTATAATCAAGTGCATATAACAGAATGCATGATACTGCAAATTTAGGCATAAGCCAAGATTTTCAAAAATGACTGCCTACAGTCATGCTCCTAAATCCACAATTAGGCACTTAAGTCCATATTATGTCAATAAGAGCGGCTGGTCACTCATGACTTCAGAAAATCAAGTCAGTTGTTTAGTTGCCTAAATATGGACTTTGGAGCCCAACTTTGTGCATCTGCTTTTGTAAATCTTAGCTATGATGTATGTACGTATAAAAGTATGCATATATAGAGAAATCACTGAAATTTTGCCTTATTTGGAGTATAACGTAGTATCTGTTTAAAAGCATCTCTCAACACCACTCAACAGTTTAAGCAAGGAAGTGAAGAGTACATCTATACGACAGCTTTAAGTGAAAACATTTTCAGTGGGGCCATACTCAAGACCCTGGCAAGGCTCAAACAGATTTCTTCAACATGGCTGTGAAACCACTTAAAAAATGTATAGTTTTTGGCACAAAATCATGCTAAGCACTTTTAAACATGGCTTTCCATAACTAGTTTAAAATTTGTGATGTGAACAGAAGCTAACATGAAAAATCAGTAACTGGCTGCTCAGAGTAATCATTCCAAAGAATGGAGAAAATGAGATGGCGGTTTTTAGTACCTTTACTTTGTGAAATCAGCACCACGAAGCTATTGAAATTTATAATAGGTTTTTTGGAGCTGTAGTACCGAAGTTATGAATTAATCAAAATAATATAAATAAATAAATAGAAATTGTCATCTGGTAGCTACCAAAGAAAACAGCCTCTCATAGACTGAGTCAACGACAGAGAGACAAAGTGGGTGAGGTAATATCTTTTATTGGACCAACTTCTGTTGGTGAGAGAGAGACAAGCTTTCAAACTTACACAGAGCTCTTAAGAAGAAGAGCTCTGTGTAGGCTTAAAAGCTTGTCTCTCTCACTAGCAGAAGTTGGTCCAATAAAAGATATTACCTCACCCACCTTGTCTCACTAATATCCTGAGATTGACACTACAACAACAACACTGCATATGAGTCAAGAATGTTCTATTCACATTATTGTTTCACACCCAGTCACAGTTGGTGAGAACATACATTATGTATTTGCAAATTTGGTTTTATTTGTATTTATTTTTACATTTATGAAACATGCTCATTTTTTGGTCTCTTAGCTGAAATGCAGTAAATAAACAATACTTAAAATAACAAATTTACCATTGTTGATGAAATTTCTACCTCAAAATGTATCTCCACCAGTCTTTCCAACACAAGAAAATGCCTTTGTAAAAAGACAGGTCTTACATCATGTTCTGATGCTCACATAGGGAATGCAAGTTCCAAAGTTGAGTGCCCTCCATTGAGAAATCAAGGGATCCTCACAATTGAAAGCTCTGATTGTAATACTACTTACTTGAGGGCATTGTATAACATATGCAAAAGGCCTAGTTAAATTTATACAAATAACCCATAAATAACCGTTGTAGCCTTTCACCATAACGTGGTCATTTTATGACATCAAGTAATAAGTAAAAAACATTTTTGGAAGTTGGGAATAAATGGGTGATTTATTGGAGCCAAAAGTTCCAAGTTAATAACAATTTTCACTTCCAATTGTATCATTGTATTCAGAGACTTCAAAAAGTAGCAGCATCCTTTGTCCCCAAATGAGAATCCTTAATATTGCAGGAAACAATCTGAGATGTCCTTCCCTCATAATGTTTTCCTAATAATGTCAAAGACCATTCTTTTCATGCCAAGTAATTCATTTCCATGGAAAACAGAATTTTAGGCTATTCTAAAGTCAATGTGACAGATTCTAGCCCGCACTGAAGCCTGCATGCTTTGCTCTGGTGACACAAAGGGTATGTCTTCACTGCATCTGTATGGGAGCTTTCCAGCCTGGGTTCACCGACTTGAGTTTCCTCTGTAAAAATAGCTTTGTAGACATTGTGGCTGGAGCTCAGGGTCTCAAGCCTGGTGAGCAACGTC
Source organism: Trachemys scripta elegans (assembly GCF_013100865.1). Taxonomy (NCBI): domain Eukaryota; kingdom Metazoa; phylum Chordata; order Testudines; family Emydidae; genus Trachemys; species Trachemys scripta. Next base: position 56,233,958 of record NC_048303.1, on the reverse strand, counting down.
AAAGCAACATCTACACAGCTGTTTTTAGCATGCTAGCATGAGCTCCTCAAACACAAGTCTGTGGATCTGAGCGGGGAGGCTTGCTCCAAGATGCAGTGTGGAAATACCCAAAAGGGCCAGAAATTTTCAACTAGGGATTCCCTGAGCATGGGAGAATCTCTGGCTGGCATAGAGCCAGTGTAACAACACTTCCCAACAGCTCAGGCATAAAGACTGCATTAGAACAGCCTTCAGACTGTTCCAATTTGTGGTGGGGATTAAATTGGCCCATAGCTAATCTGGGGGTAGGGAACTTGCAAAATGAATTCAAGATTTGCCTATGTACTCCCTTCTCCCTCACTCAGAGGTGTTGAGCAAAGTTAAAGTGTACTGGAGAATCTGAGTCACAAGGTAAAAGTTTCCTTGCTTCTTGAAGAAGCCCATTCCTATATCTGGACCTAAACAGATTCAGTAGAAAGGTGTATAGAGTTTACTCATTGACCAGATGGAGGTGCAGTGTGTCCTTACTTATGTAAATAGAATACTCATCAATGTTTACATCAATTCCTTGGAGAGATGCTATCTACAAAATCAATATCCAGATATTCTTCACATTTGGGCGGCGAAGAAAAGAAAGTTACTTATGAGAAACTGTTCTTTCATTGGTAATGGCTCCCCTACTCCTCTCCAAGAGTTTATACACACACTTTCCCAAGATGAACATCTTATTAGAGCAAGAGCTGTTTTTTTCTGATGCCTGTCTTCTTGACTTCACCCATTATGCCAGGCAACAAACGTCCCATCACCAGGAACTGATATAAAAAATTATCAAAAACAAGCACTAATTAACTTTAACACACTAATATATATAAGTCTAACTGCCGTAAACTAATGAGGAAAGGAGGGACTGGTTCTGTGGCTGCACTGATTGTTGGAAAGAGAATTGAAGAAAGAGGAGGCAGGATCTTTTACAGCTTTGAATGGTTATGAAATTTGCATGGTTATGAAATGTGCATGCCACACAACACCTAATTGCCAGGCTATACAATCCAGTTTGACTCTCCAAATGTTCTAATGTATCAAAAATTGGTATTTTCACTAATATACCTAGGTCTTTTTCCTCCTCTGTCATTTTCAACTGATGAGCCCACAGCTTATAGCAGAAAGTCTTATAGTCTGTAAGTACATGATCTTTCACTTTGGACTATTAAATTTCATCCCATTTGTATTATTCCAGTCCTCAAGGTCATCCAGTTCTTCTAGTAGAATATTCCGATCCTCCTCTGTATTGATGATGCCTCCCAATGTTGTGTCATCAGAAAATTTCATTAGCACTTTCTTAACTTTTGTGTCAAGGTCTTTAAGTAAAAATAAGATTTGTCCGAAAATCGATCCATGAGGAACTCCACTAGTAACCTCCCTTCTAACCAATAGTTTTCCTTTTAGCACAACTTATAGTTGTTTCCCCATTAACTAGTTCCTTACAATTCCTGTACTAATCCCCAGTTTCTCCAGTTTAACTAATCATTTCCTGTGTGATACCATATCAAATGCTTTACTGAAGTCCAGATAGATTAGATTTACTATATTTAGCTGGTCTAAAAACATCAGTTATCTTACAAAGAAGGATATCAGAGTAGACTGGCATGATCTACCTCTGGTAAACATATATTGCATTTTATCCCATTTTCCATTTATCTTCACATCTTTAGTTATTCTTTTCTTAAAATGTATTCTAAAATCTTGCATACTATTGAGGTCAGACTAGCAGGTGCATAGTTGACTGGCTTATTTTTTCCTTCTTTCTTAAATATAGATACTATATTTTCTATTCTACAGTCATACCATACCACCTCCAGTTTAACAGATATATTGAAAATCTTTGGTATCAGACTTGCAATTTTATGTGACAGTTCTTTCAGTATTCTGGGATGCTGTGTATCCACTCCCCTGCCACCCCTCCCAATCTGAGTTCATTAAATTCTTTTTGAGTTTTGCTTCCATCTTGAATGTGGTAATTTCTATACACTCATTCCCATTAGCCATCTTGCCTTTGCCCCCATGTTCAACATTAGCATCCTTATTGAAACTAAGGCAAAGTATTAATTTAGTTTTGCAGTCATATTATACATGTTATCAATAGATTATCCTTAATTTCTAACCCATCTTCACTGCATAGTGGCTGCCCACTTCTTCTTTACTTCTTTTTATTTATATGGCTAAAGAATCTTTTACTATTTGTTTTAATTTGTGTTGCAAGGTATAACTCAGCTTGACTTTTGGCAATTCTTATTTTATCCCTACACTTTCTGACCTCCAAGGTATAGCTTTCTTTGCTGATCAGTCCCTTTCTTTTTAGGATCTTTGCTTATTCCTAATATCCTTTTTGAAGTGGTTATTCATTTAGTAAGTGCTGGAGTCCATCCCTACATGCTTGGGATGCAAATTCCAGATAGTTTCTGCACCTTTAACTTAAATAAATTTCAATCCTCCTCCATGTTTAAGGCCTTGAGATCATCAGACTGGTTTACTTCACTAACTAGTTCCCTTAATTTCTCAACATTTGCCCTTTTGAAATTAAACACTTTAGTTACCAACCACTTTTTTTGATTATCCTTCCATTTAATTTAAATAGAATCAACTCGTGATCATTCAGTCCAAGATTATTTTCTACAAATAGAATGTCTATAGTATCTTCATTCCGTATCCAAGCCAAATCTAAAAAAAGCATCACCTCTTGTTGTTGGTTCATTACTATTTAAAGAAGAGTCTGCTGGCATCCAGGAATAACTGGGTCATACCACTAGTAGTAATAATTGTTCTCCAGTCTATATCTAGGAAGTTAGTCTTCCATAATGACACAATTTTTGATAGTATTTATCTCTCTCATAACATCAAAGAGATCTTTATCCATTTCCAGATTCCAGCCTGGTGCGGTCTAGAGCAGACCCCTCACACTACTTTAATAGAATCTCTTTTACAATCTTTCCCCAAAGTGATTTTGAGCCAAACTGATTCTGTTTTATCCATGCTAATGCTATCACTTCTTATTTCTTGTGTCTGCCGCATCATTGACATACAATGCTTATTTCCTTACTGTACCACATCATTGGAGTGCAATGGTACCTCACCACATTTACCTTTATTTCTTTCTCTCTTGAGAAGCACATATCCATCATTACCTCTATTCCAGTCACAACTGCTATTACAATGTATTTCTGTTGTCTTTATACTATTTGGTTTTGCATCCTGCACCAGTAATACTAATTCAACTACTTTGTTGTCCAGGCTTCTTGCATTCGTGTACAAACATTTCATTTGTTGCATTAGTGTACAATCATCTCATCTGACTTCACACTATTTCCTAGACAGATTAAGTATAATCCTTTCACTATTTGTATCGTCTACCTGACTATTCTCCCATCAATATTATTACTTTTTCTGTTTGGGGTCCATACTCCTACCCTCTGGACTTCCTTTTTCCTGAACTAAATCCTCATTTACATGCAAATGCTGCTGTCAGATGCTCTGGGCCTGGCTGGAGCCCAGTGGGGCAGGGAGAAGAAAGTGCGGGGAGGAGGGAGAAATCTGATAATAATCTGGTTGGGCAAAGAGACTAGATACGTTTATATGTGGAATTTGACCAGACTGTTACCATCAAGGATAGGTGGTACTCATTGACATGTATTTCTTCTTAAAAGGAATATTTGAAAGAGCTGCTGTCTTGTGGGAATTCTTCTGAAGAGAATGCAATGCCCGTTGAACATTCACATTTGACATTGAGGAGCGCAGAAGAGCAGCCTGTTTTCAACCCTTTCCAGGTGCACCGCCAATATTGTGCAAATGTGTTTGATCAGGTTAGTGAAAGTTTTTGAAACTTTCAATTCCTATCAATGAAAATATCACATATAGTATTATAAGGAATGCAGGTCATACCTACACAATGATGTACTCTTGGAAAGCAGTGACTTTGAAAATAATTTAGGAATCAGTGGACAAGCAACTTAACATGATTTCTCAAGTGTGATGCTGTGGTAAAAAGAGCTAATGTGATCCTTGTCTGTATAAACAAGGGAGTAATGCATAGGGGTAGGGAGATGATTTTACCTCCAGATGTGGCATTGCTGAAATCGACACTGGAATATTGGGTGAAGTTCTGGTGTTCACATTTTTAAAAGGATGTTGAAAAATTGGAAAGGGTGCAGAAAAGAGAGACAAAAATTATTTTGAGGGATGAAGAAAATGCCTTTCAATCTGTTTACCTTAAAAAGAAGATCAAGAGTTGACTTGATTATAGCATAGAAGTAACTTTACGAGGAGAAAATACCAGATACTAAAGGGGTGTTTAATCTAGTGGAGGAAGGCCTAACAACAGCTTATGGAAGATGAAGCCAGACAAATTCAAATTGGGAAAAAAAGGCAAACATTTTTAACAATGGGGGTGATCAACTGTTGAAATAAGCTATCCCAGAAAGTGATGGAGTCTCCATTTCTTGAAGTCTTCAGATCAAGACTGGATATCTTTCTGAAAAATTTTCTTCAGCCAAACATAAGTTATTGTCCTTAATACAGGAGTAACTGGGTGAAATTTAGTGGCCTTTCATATATACAGGTGGTCAGACTAGATGATCTAATGGTCACTTCTGGCCTTAAACTCTATGAAGCTATGATGACAGTGATGGTAGGTGTTGAAATCATGATAATGAACTAATTGGCATAGGCACAAACTTCATAAAATTGCTTGGGTGCTTGCTGCCTCTAAAGTGCTGATCATTCTAATCCATTTGTGTTATGCAAGGGGGTTGTCATTGACACATTTTCTCCCCTGTTCTTTTATCTGTATTGTTGCTTTGATGTGGATCTCATGTACTTGAGGAATTTGTATTCTTTCACATATAGCTATGTGAGTATGAATATGGGAAGCACATTTTTATGGATAATTTTTCATTATCTTGATGCAATGAATTGGGTCTTTCTGTTGAATACAACGGCAAAGCTTGAAGCGCATATTTGGGAGAAATGATGAAAAAAACATCCATAAAACACACTACCTGATGACAGTCATTGTCAAAAATACCAGACACTGGAGTAATGGTTGAATTGGAAATATGTAGATCGATATAGATTAAATAGAAAAAAATGAGAAAAGTGTGTATTTCTGATGTTCATATTAGGCTAATCAGTTAAAACATTAAGGTATCCAATTCCAGAAACTAGAACCATGTCAGGTCAGCAGTTTTTTTTTTTTTTTTTTTTTTTTTTTTTTTTTTACTAGATCTAAGGTAAAATCATCAAAACTCCCTAAGTCTGATTTTCTCCTGTGACTAAGGCATGGACCTTAGGTTACAAATCTCAAAAGTCACTTTTAAAATGGGATTTATGTGCCTAGATCACTTAGGCACTTTTGAAAAATGTATTCGGAGACTTTGCCAATCTTCTTAATCCCTGTAGGCACCCCCACAATTTCAAATGGTAATATAAATGCTGATCTTTTAAACTGGTTTCAGAGTAGCAGCCGTGTTAGTCTGTATCCGCAAAAAGAACAGGAGTACTTGTGGCACCTTAGAGACTAACAAATTTATTAGAGCCTAAGCTTTCGTGGACTACAGCCCACTTCTTCGGATGCATATCTTTTAAACTGTTACACTGAAATGCACACTAAGAACTTCTTCCTCTAGACAGCCCCTTATCTTTTTTCAGTACAAATTTGTTTTGTATTTAGGTAAAGATATCATTTCTGTTCTCTTTAGTGATGGCTAAAGACCAGTTTCACTGTATATGCCATTTTCTAAAACATATATATTGTTTAATAGATATTTAATCCATGTGATCTATTTCAATGAAAGTGTTAATGGTGTGAATGATGGAGATGAATACTAATTTGAGGCTCTTGACCCCAGTTGAACTAGTTTTAAGCCTATGTTGCTCTTTCTTGTTCCACAAGTCCCTTTGTAAATATCCTAAATGAAAAGGACTCAAGGGAGGGATTACTTGTCTTAGACAACTGGGAGGAAAAAATGGTGTCCAAATTTGGAACACAGATAATATTTTTATCATGCCTTTTACAGTTCTTGCCTACATTCATTAATAGTGAGTAGAATAAGACCTTCAAATACTGACAACTCAGGGCAGAATTCTTTTGCTATATGACAGAGTTGCAGTGCTCCATTAATCAGCAGGTGACAAGAGATAGTTCATATTGGATTGTGTTGGATTCCAGAAATGTTAGCATAAAATCTGTTTATCAGAACTTGGAAGACTGTCCTAGCATTTAAATAAAAATAATTAATGGACCATAGACATTGAAGTATCATGTGTCAAACTATTCATCAGTAAATCAACTTGCTTCCTGAAATTAATTATACTATTAAAGAAGTTACCTTATTTTATTTCCTTAAAAATGTACTTTTAACATATGAATATAGAAACTGCTTTACTGGAATAGGCCAATAGTCAGTCTAGTCCATTATCTGGTCTCTGACAGTGGCTACTGCTAGATTCTTCAAAGGACGGTACAAGAAAACTCATAATGGACAATTATTCTGCCTAAATTTCTTCTTAACCCTGGGAGTCAGTGGTTGGCCTCTGCCCTGAAGCATGAGAGTTTATAAATCCCTGATCTGCTTCTTTATTTTTACCATATATAATTTAAATATATATATATATATATGTTTTCATTACCCACATAAATAAATGTTGAATCCTTGTTTGAATCCCACTAAGCCTCTGGCATTCACAATATCTTTTGTCAGTGAGCCAATTATGCATTGTGTAAGAGTATTTCCTTCTATCAGTTTTATATTTGTTGCCTTTCAATTCTAAAGACTGTGTCTTAGTTCTTCTATTATGAGAGCATAAACAGGAGTGCCAACTTTGTGTTTATTCAGGATTCCGTGTATTCCTTGGCACAGTGGCACTGAATTCAGGAACAAGAGCAGCTGAATTCTGCAACACTGTTAACTTACTCTGTTCCCATAAAATCCTTTTCATTTACAATCCCTTCCCTCCCACACAGCCCATTATCACTGGGTTTGGATTAGCCGAAATAAGCCAGGGAGTGGGTGAATCAGAAGGGTATGCTGGCCTGCCTGGAGAGTGTTGCCAGGGATGAACCTCTTAAGCTGGCTCCCACTTCCTCATTGGGGAGAGAGGTTTGGAGACAGGTCTCTTGAACAACAAGGTAGCCTATATCCATGGAGCTAGGCTACCTATGGAATATAATGGGGGGAAAAAATCATAGAAAATAATCCTTTACAAAAATATTTATTGACACATTTGTTTCCTATCAGTACTTTTGACGAGGGCCCATATTAAAAATAAATATAAATGAAAAAATTGTCAATTAATATTTTCACTGTGTTCTTCAGGTGAACGGACTCCACATTCCAACCCCATAAGCTCTGTTCCCCAATTAATTCTCCCTAGAAAGCAAGAGGTAGCTGCAGGGTGGAACTGATAGGGTAAGGAGTCAGAAAACAAAATATCTAGCACCTACCTGCAGCAAAATGGGATTCTCATGAAAAAATGCTGAATTCTGCAGCATCTTTAAAAAAGGATAGATTTTGCTGCAAGTTGTATAGCTGTGGAATCACAAAACATTTAGGAGCCTTATTTTTACCATTCGTTATTTTATATACCTCTATCATGTTCCCTCTTTTTTGTTTTCTCTAGACAAAGCAGTTCCAAACTTTTCAGTCTCCCTTCATATACAGTTCTTGTCGTAGTTTTTTTTTTTAAAACTTCTTAACATTTTCATCATCAATTTCTGGACTCCTCCTGTTTCTACACTGAGCAGAAGACTATATTGAGCTGTCCATTATGACTGTCAGGTCTTTTTCCTTAGTGGCTGCAGTTAAAATAGAACACAGAAATATGTATGAATAGTTCAAATTATTACTTACAATGTGTCAACACTGAATTTTATCTGCCACCTTGGGTTTTTCCTGGCATTTTCTCTAGTCTTGAGTAACCCAACTGATTTTCTGTCATTTGTAAGCTTTGCCTCCTCACTCTCTATTCACCTATTTTACCACATCATTGAACAACAATGATTTTAGGACAGTCTTTGGAGCCATGCCCTGTTATCTTTTTGCCATTATGAAATTTGACCATTTGTTTTCGCTCTTTTTTTTCTGTGTTATAGCCAGTTTCTTATACAAGACAATAATTTTCTTCTCACCCCACGACTACTTGGTTTCCTTAATATAAGTTCTTGTTATGGACTTTTTCAAAGGTGGTTTACTGGTATTTGGAAAAGTCCATAACAAGAACTAATAAACTGTATCAACGGGTTGTGTCTTATTTGCTATCTTTTTGACATATGCAAAGAATTACGGTAGATTAGAAGGCATGATTTTCCTTTTCTGAAGCCATGCTAGTTTGTCCCCATCATATCATGTTCTCAGTGGTACCAGATGACAGAACAAGGAGTAATGGTCTCAAGTTGCAGTGTGGGAGGTTCAGTTTGGATATTAGGAAAAACTTTCTCACTAGGAGGGTGGTGAAGCACTGGAATGGATTACCTAGTGAGGTGGTGGAATCTCCTTCCTTAGAGGTTTTTAAAGTCAGGCTTGATAAAGCCCTGGCTGCGATGATTTAGTTGAGAATTGGTCCTGCTTTGAGCAGGGGGTTGGACTAGATGACCTCCTGAGGTCCCTTCCAACCCTGATATTCTATGATTCTGTGATCAAGAGGTTTAATAATTATATTTAATTATAATTTCAGCCAATTTACCTGGTCCTGAAATAAAGTTTGCTGCTCTGTACACCCCAGGATCAACCCTAGCATATTAATTAAATATTATGTGCATGTGTTATCTTCCAGCCCTTTGGTTTAGTAGCTAATTTGAGAGAGAGTGCATAATTAATGTTCACAATTCAGCCACTTCATATTTACATACTTTCAGAACTCCTGATGTTTACCGTCTAGTCGTAGCAAGTTGTTACACTGAATTTTATCACTTTGTCCCGACATCTCAATCTCCTTTATTTTACCACCAGACTGACCAAATCTCTCCCAGGCTTCCTCCTTCTATTACATTTACAAAATTTCTTGGGTTTGTTGTTGTTGTTGTTTTTTTCCTGTTTCCTCTTCAAATGCCCTCTTTTTATCCCTTCTGATTTCACTTATCTTTGGAGTTCCCTCTGTTTTTTGTTATTCTGTGTGTAGAATGAATGACTACCCGAGTTTACAGTTAGAACATTGGAGCACTGTCTTTCCTGCTTCCATCCCCCTCCCTCTTTTACTCTCTTTCCTCCCTCTTCATTAACTCCTTCCATCTCTCATCTCACTCTTGATAGACTTTTTCCTCCTCATTCATTCTTCATCAGACATTCACTTCCACCATTCACCTTCTTTCCCATTTACTCACTTACTCTCTTTAACTTTCCCTGCCCCTCTCTCCCATTCTTCCGTTCTCTATCCTTCCCTCGCCCTGACTTTTATTATGTGTGAGTGCATGAAGGAGGGGGTAAAAGAAAAGCGGAGAGACAGGGAGGGAACTAAAGCAGCTGAGTGGAAGAGGACCCGCGAAGTATATTCAACTGTCTCCAGTAGCACCAGAGGAAACTCTGCTTGCTACAGTTTGTTACATTACTTCCTATTGGCTTCATTTGGGCTGGATTTCCATTTTCTAAAGGATACTTGTTTGGCTTAAATAAGTTCTTGAACCTTGCCATTTAGCCATATATATATATATGTTATGTAAACCCCTAAACAAAAAAAGAAGAGGGAAGGCAAATACCCATATATATATGCCTTCCCTCTTCTTTTTTTGTTTAGGGGTTTACATAACTCCTGTTACTATTTATTATGGTATGGGAAAGTAGCTTCCATTCAGAGTCATAAGGATTTTAATTTCCCCAGTTTTGACTAGCTTCCTCATCTTTTTTTAAAAAAACTCCTAGCCAAATTTAGTTTCACCATACTAATTTTGGGAGCAATCCCTCTCCCAAGTATATTGAACTTAATTGTATTATGGTCATATTCCTTATTGGCTGAACTATAGTTAATAATGTTAATGTTATACAGCCACAAGCATTGCTTTGTAAGCAGGATATTATTGTACAACGTCATTTGTCTGCATACAGTTATTGTAGGATAGATTTTATTAATTAAATAAGCAACAGGGTATTTACCTGAGTTCATATTGTCTATATTTATAGGTATTTATAATAACCATCTGGTGACTGCAATGCCTTAGACAACAATAGACAAGTAAAATATCTCGCACTAATTAAGATACAGCATGAATTCCAGCTACACCAAGTTCTTTCTCTTGATAAACTTTTTGCTGACAGTAGAATATGTAAATTGCTACAATACATAAAAAGTTGCCAATTATTTTGCTTTTCAAATAGAGTCAAGCTCTCAGAGAAAGTGGCTGGGCAAAATGCCATTAACAGTTGGAAGAATAACGACTCAAAAAATTGATTTATCTTTTTATAAATAATGGCTACATCCCCAAATGGATTTATAAATTAATTGCTGTCTTATTGGAATAAAAACCTTCTTCTGTGGACATGATTGATATCATCTGTCTAAGTCCTTGTTCTAGACCCCCCTCCTTCTTAGTTAGTCTATCACAGCTGGAGCTTTAATTTACTGATCATATTAACTCTGATTAATAACTAACAATAGCTTCTTCCCATACCTCAACAGTCAGCCATTACTGAATGGAACTGGGATTGGTCAATCTTGCTGCCAACTTATCTGGGACTGAATCAGATGACCTTCAGGGCATTGCTGGCACACAGGTAATAAGATTCTTATATAGAATGTCTGTACTTTCCAATTTTTTGGTGTTACTTTATAATGGACTATACATTAAAGTTAATTTTGACACAAATTGTAAAATAATTGGGAAATATATTTTGAAATTACAGAATTTTGAAGTGGCAATTGTTCAAAAGGATAGTTTTTCTGTATTTAGTATGCGATGAGAAAGTTTAGTGATAAACGTATAATTTACAATTTTTATCTCAAGGGGTAAAAGCCTGTGTTTTTTGTGATTAAGATTCCAGAATTTGTTTGCCATTGTCCAGAAGCAGTACTTTACACAGTAATAATAGCAATTTTTTGCTTTTCCAAATCCATAATACTCATATAAATTTCAGCTGTGTAGCACAGAACTCAGGGGAATGCTTGTTTAAATAAGTGATGAGGCCTAAATTCAGTGATGTCATGTCAAACGATAGCTATAGCACAGAAACATTAATTTAAATTGTTTAAAAATAATGCAACACAAATTTTACTTAACGGTGCTAACAGTTCCTCTTTAAAATGACATTTTTGTCTTTTAAAATTGCAGTGCTTAATGAAAAGCAAGGATATTTAATGCAAAACTAATGATATTCTTAAAACTCACAGACTGTTGAGAGGTGGGTGAATGTAAAATACTGTAAGTCCTTTGGAGGTAGTATTTGTGTGCTGTATTTGTGTCTTATCCTATCAGATATAACAAAAATAGTAATTTTGTCCTTGGTATAGGACAAATTTAAGTTTGCATGGTAAATCATCTTACTTATATATTTAAGGTATTTCTAAGGTGCCTCTGACCTCTATTTGTATGAAAGGAAGCTGATATCTTTGGAGCAATGAATGCTCCTTCCTAATATGTTTACGATATGTTCCTGTAATGTACTCATTTTGTATGTGTGAAGTTACCCTTTCTTTACTAGCCTATGGGCAGGATAAAGGGACCGGCTACTACTGACATCCAGTGAGATATTCTTTAGCTGAAATGATGGTGATCTGTGATTTTTGGAGGTGAGGGGACCAGAGTTTTAGGCCAGGCTCTGCAGAAACTGTGATTTGTTCAGTAATTGTTGTCTGCAACATATTGATTTGTTACATGTTGGTAGTGTGACAGATGTGAAAGCTCTGAAACCTGAAAAGATTATTTTATTGAGATGTGCCAGATGCTATGGGCAAAGGGATTGTTCATAAACATGTGCATCTATAAATGTTATATGTATATTTGAGAGCTAGGAATAGTATGCTCGCTCTATCAGAGAGAATTACTGAACTTCTCCAGGACCTAAAATCAGTGGGAGACAATTATTGCAAATCCTGGGACAGGTAAGCAACTCCAAAGAAGTTCCACCCGTTGGGCAGAAATGTGTATATTGGTTCAGACTGGGTTCAAGAGGCCCAGCAGACAAATAACAAGATTTTGATATAAAGGCCGAAGCTGAACCGAGTTAGAGACCCTCGCTTTGATCCACGAATTTACATGAAACTGTAAACACGAAGTCGAAACCATACTGGTTATTATTTGAATCTCCTTTCTCAGAGTCACATACTCCTCTGGAGGCAGATATGTCTAGAAGGCATTGTTTCAGTGGAATTCAGATGCTTTTCCCATATATATCTCTAGGTTCAAAATCAGACTATGAATAATATCCACAATTTTTTATAGTAAGAGACACAGATGCACTCCATGTTTGTAGGCAGAGAATCTGGAGATTATGATTTCCTAGAATATTTTACATCTTATTTTCTCTTGAACTTGTAAGAAAAAAAATTCTATTTTCTCTGTTTTCGTGAACTGAGGACCTATATTCCCCCTTTGATGTTGAACTTTACTGGAGGCATCTGGCATGGTTATATCACTAACCTTTACATTTACCTGTTTCTCTACTTATGCATCAGACTATGTGAAGCTTGTATTATATCCCCACTTCAGAGAAATATCTTTGTTTTACAATATCTGTGCATTATCTTGGCTAAGGATGGAGACTACTCATATATTTCAGCCTTAATTCTGCCCTTGTTTTAGGTATGAAATATTTATCTATTCTGTTTTTTATTCTTCTTCCTTGCTTCTCCATAATAGTTTCCCCCACTTAGGCCTGGTCTACCCGACAGGGTTAGGTCGAATTTAGCCGCATTAGGTCGATTTAAAAATGACTGGATCCACACAACCAACCCTGTTCCGTCGACCTAAAGGGCTCTTAAAATTGACTTCTGTACTCCTCCCTGACGAGGGGAGTAGCGCTAAAATCGACTTTGCTGGGTCGAATTTGGGGTAGTGTGGAGGCAAATTGACAGTATTGGCCTCCGGGAGCTATCCCAGAGTGCTCCATTGTGACTGCTCTGGACAGCACTTTGAACTTTGATGCACTAGCCAGGTACACAGGAAAAGCCCCGGGAACTTTTGAATTTCATTTCCTGTTTGGTCAGCGTGGCGAACTTAGCAGCAGAGGTGACCATGCAGTCCCCCCAGAATCATAGAGCGTAGAATGTTTCTACGCTCCCCCTATCGTCACTGTCCCTGAGGTTATTGCAGATTAGAAGGTGGAAAAAATGCACTCCCGATGACATTTTTTCCGAGCTCATGCAGTCCTCCCGCAGTGATAGGGCACAGCTTAATGCATGGAGGCATTCAGTGGCAGAGGCCAGGAAAGAATTAAGTGAGCGCGAAGAGCAGAGGCAGGATGCGATGCTGAGGCTATTGGGGGAGCAAATGGACATGATGAAGCATCTGTTGGAGCTGCAGGAAAGCCAACAAGAGCACAGACCCCCGCTTCATCCACTGTATAATCCCCATGTTCCATAGCCTCCTCACCCAGACACCCAAGAATGCGGGGCGAGGGAGGAGGCTCCGGGCACCCAACCACTCCACTGCAGAGGATGGCCCAAGCAACAGAAGGCTGTCATTCAAGCAGTTTGATTTTTAGTGTGGATACAATAAGCAATGTGGCCTTGTCCTTCCCTCCTCTCCCACCCCACCCAGGCTATCTTGTCCGTTATCTCATTTTTTTAAATTAATAAAGAAAGAATGCATGGTTTCAAAACAATAGTTACTTTATTTTGAAGTGGGGAGCCTGGTTGGCTTACAGGGAATTAAAATCAACAAAGGGGGCGGGTTTGTATCAAGGAGAAACACACACAATTGTCACACCGAAGCCTGGCCAGTCATGAAACTGGTTTTCAAAGCCTCTCTGATGCGCAGCACACCTTGCTGTGCTCTTCTAATCGCCCTGGTGTCGGCTGCTCAAAATCGGATGCCAGGCGATTTGCCTCAACCTCCCACCCCGCTATAAACATCTCCCCCTTACTCTCACAGATATTATGGAGCACACAACAAGCAGCAATAACAATGGGAATGTTGGTTGCGCTGAGGTCTGACCAACAGCGCCAGCAAGCTTTTAAACCTCCAAAGGCACATTCTACCACCATTCTGCACTTGCTCAGCCTATAGTTGAACTGCTCCTTACTACTATCCAGGCTTCATGAACGGATTCCCCGAGCAGGAGAGCAGACTTGCAGCGGAAGCGGTGGACGAGGACGGTTAGCAGTCCTACTGCACTGTCCCAGCAGCACCCAGGAGGACCAGAACGGATCCCCTGAGCTCGTCACCGGGGAGCAGGAGAGCAGAGTTGCAGCAGAACTGGTGGAGCCGTACACCATGCCCTGGAGGTTACTAGGAGCTGGGCAGGGAAGACCTTCCCAGAACCCCCGGCCAAGCTACATGTCCGACGAGGACGGTTAGAAGTCCTACTGCACTGTCTACTGCGAAGGCAAGGAGCTGCTGCTGTGTAGCAATGCCAGCTGCTGCAGGTGCTTCTGTGTCGAATGCTTGGAGGTCCGGGTAGGACAAGGTACCTTGGCCAAAGCAAAAGAGCAAGAGCCCTGGAGCTGTTACATGAGTCACAGAAGTGCTATGGGGTGCTACAGCGCTGACCGGACTGGAATGTACAGCTGCAAGACTTCTTCACCAGTGACAAAGGACAGGAATATGATGCATCTAAAATAGCCCGCACGTTTCCCAGAATTACTACCCTTGATAACAGAATGTCAGTGATTGCATTGGCTACTTTTTTTTTAAATGGAGATAGAAGAGGATATCTCCTAGAACTGGAAGGGACCTTGAAAGGTCATCGAGTCCAGGCCCCTGTCTTCACTAGCAGGACCAAGTACTGATTTTGCCGCAGATCCGTAAGTGGCCCCCTCAAGGATTAAACTCATAACCCTGCGTTTAACAGGCCAATGCTCAAACCACTGAGCTATCCCTCCCCCCCTACAGGGAGGGATACTTGGATAACAGCAGCCCCCACAGTAGACTTGCCCACAACAGCAGCATGATGGTGAGCTGAGCGGGCTCTGTGCTTGCCGTGGTATGGCGTTTGCACGGGTAACCCGGAAAAAAAGGCGTGAAATGATTGTATGCCGTTGCTTTCACGGAGGGAGGGGCGACTGACGACATGTACCCAAAACCACCCGTGACAATGTTTTGGCCCCGTCAGGCATTGGGAGCTTAACCCAGAATTCCAATGGGCGGCGGAGACTGTGGGAACTGTGGGATAGCTACTCACGGTGCACCGCTCCAGAAGTCAATGCTAGCCACGGTAGTGAGGATGCACTCCGCCGACTTAATGCGCTTAGTGTGGACATACGCAATCGACCGTATAAAATCCATTTTTAAAAATCAACTTCTATAAAATCGACCTAATTTCATAGTGTAGACGTACCCTTAGACTATTATTTTTCAAAACATTAACTTTTCAGTTAAACCAAAATTAATTGACAAAGATGTTACAATAGCAAAGAATGCAAACTATGTCAGATCCCCTACTTACAGCTTACAACTGCCCTCAGTTAAAATGGAGCAATTTGTATTTTGAAAACAAATACAAATTACTAAGTGTGTCTATAAACAAAAGGTATGACGCCAACCCACAACAGGAACTTAAGCTCTCAGGCTGGCTCTTATACTGCCCTGGCAGCTGATGTCATCAGTATGAGCCAAAGGCAGTGGAGAAGGATTGGTGTGACTTACAGATGGCAGCTGCTGTCTGAGGCCACAAGTCCTCCCTTGTTGACTTGTAATTTAATTAGCTATTCCCTTATTCTTCTGTGATGAGTGTAAATAGAAGCACCCGATTTACCTTCTCTACACTACTCATTATTTTATATACCTCTGTCATGTCATCTATTATTTGTCTCCATTTTAAACTGAATTGTCATAATCTTTTTCATCTCTCCTATTTTGGAAGTCTCCATTCATTGTCCTCCTTTGGATTCGTTCAGTTTTTGTTGTATCCTTATTGAGATGAGGTGAACAAAACTGAGCACATTATTTAAAATGAGGCCATACCATCATTTTATAAAACAGCCACTATAGAATTTTCAGCATTATTTTCTATCATTTTATTTAACACATTCTAACATCTTTCTTCCCTTATCTGCTGTTGCTGTACAATGAGGATACATGTTTTCATCAAGCTGTCCACAGTGATGTCTAGTTCTATTTCCCCTTTTAAGCTTAAATGCTGTCTATTTGACACTATGTTAACTAAGTATGCTCTGCTGATTCTCCTGCAGTAGAAAAAGTAAGCAAAAAGTGCTTATGGGACTCATTTACCAGGGTAATGCCTCCCCAACCTAGTTACTGACTGAGTGAGATGGGGACAAGTTTTGTCCCTGAGCCTCCAAGTGGTGGGCACATTAATTAGTTGGCTTTTAGGGGAGGGTAAAAAGCTTCCAGTACCGGATAAAAGGGGAATGATTTTAACACCTGCTTGCTCTCACACACACGCAAGGTAAAATAAATACTTTCAGGTCTCATTTGTATTTATTTTAGAGAATTAAAACTGCTAATTTGCATGCTACTGTAAATATGAACAGTTGTGCTGTTTTCATATTTGTGATGTAATCACAGTTATGCTGGGGGTTGGGTGAAACCTCGTTGAAGCTCATGGACACAATAGCTGCCCTTCATTCAGGATAAGCTGTTTTTGAGTAAGATCGCTGAAACAATGTGAGCCATCGCTCAAAAAACAGGCCACATGCAAGTCCAGTGAGAAGGCGGTATGGGCAAAAGGAATTTTCAGGAGTGTGAATCCAAACAACATAGAGCTGGATATTTTTTGCATGTGTGTGTGTGGGCGGGGCACGGAGCAGTAGCAGACACAGAAGACTGCAGAAAGCCAAGGACTGTCAGAGAAGTACTTGTAGTGTAACCCTGAGAGAGATTGCTGTTTGGAAAAAAAGGCTTCAAATATTGAGCAAGGAAACTGTCTCATGGTGTTTGATTGCTACTGAGTTTAGGGAAACTGAACTTTGTATATGTTCTTTGTAAATAAACTGGATTACCTCAAATAAATACCTGATTCCATCATCAATTTCTCCTCCTAAAGGAAACAACCTGACACCCCAAATGTTGGCTAATCAGGTCAAAAAGGTAGCAGTACTGAGGGAAAAAATAAACAAGAGTAGAAAAATATATAAACAATATAATTCCTTATAAGACAAAGTTGGCCAAAGCCTTGATGGTCAGTTATAAAAATAAAAGGCAGGAGGAAGTTTCTGGCCGGTTCAACTGGCTATTTTGCTAGTGAGCTGCTTCAAAAAGATGCTGATTTGATGTTAGGCCCAGCATATCCAGCTGGTGATTGATTTACCAAATTCTTTTTTCATAGTATATTTTGTTTGGCTAGTAGCTAGCCAGCAGGCAGCAACCACAGAAGGTCTCGTGTTAGTATGATCTATCTTGCTACTCAGATGAATTTGGAGGGGAGTCAACAACCTGACCATCTTAACAAAACAATATCATCATGAAAAAAGCAGGACTCATGGTGGGAGGTAGCTGTCATGGGAGACCACTGGATGTTTCACCTTGCTCAGGTCCACCTCTCAGATGTGAGTTCAGACCTCTCTATATGGATATCTTCAACTGGTTGGTAGGCTTCTTTAAAATAGAGCAGAGGTGCATGTGTGTGTTCATGTAGTAAGTCAAAGGGGCTCATTATATTCCGTGGCAAATAATTTAGTGGGGTTGCAGTGGTATCTGCTGCCAAACCTGCACAAACTCTGGCCCAATTAGAACATCAGAATGTCCATAGCCCAATCAAGATTGAATGTTACCTAATAAGCCAGGAATTGGCAACCTTTGGCCCGTAGCCCATCAAGGAAATCCACTGGCGGTCTGGGACATCCCATTGGCCTGGAACGGCGAACAGCAGCCAGTGAGAGCTACGATCGGCTGAACCTGCGGATGTTGCAGGATTTCCCTGACAGGCCACGTGCCAAAGGTTGCCGATTCCTGTAATAAGCCATGTCAGGGGCTTATCACACAGTGACACAGTCCTATGGGTACCTAGGGCCTATACTATATAGCAGGGGTAGGCAACCTATGGCACGCGTGCTGAAGGCGGCACATGAGCTGTTTTTCAGTGGCACTCACACTGCCTGGGTCCTGGCCACCGGTCCAAGGGGCTATGCATTTTAATTTAATTTTAAATTAAGCTTCTTAAACATTTTAAAAACCTTATTTACTTTACGTACAACAATAGTTTAGTTATATATTATAGACTTATAGAAAGAGACCTTCTAAAAATGTTAAAATGTATTACTGGCACGCAAAACTTTAAATTAGAGTGAATAAATGACGACTTGGCACACCACTTCTGAAAGGTTGCCGACCCCTGCTATATAGTGTACTGCTGTGCTGGAGTCAGGGGGAGCATTCTAATCTGAGTTAGTCTACAGTGGAGCCTCAGGGCTTTGGCCAGTGGAAAAACATTTGGATTGGGTTTGGTAAGGACTGTCCACATGCCTGTTCTGTTTATAATAGCTGATGTTGGATAAAGTTGCAGTATTTGTTTCCCAATCAAGAGCTAGGTGATCTGATGAAATATTTACCATTTATTAAAGTCCACCATAAGTAGAATGAAACCAGTGGGGTTTTCTAGTTTCGAATTTTGAATTATAGCAGGGAAAAATTGCATAGATTGTGTATATTCTAGTGGATACACAGATAGCATCTGTTGTGAATGGTAGCCATATGGTGAACTATTTGTGGAAAATGTTTACATTAATAATGTTTATTGTGTTGACGATCATCTATATATCCAGAAAATGCTCTTTTAAAATCCAGTTTATCAACATGCTGAAAAATTCACTTAGTACTGAAATTGAAAGGTGGATCAATAAGGTGAGCTGTGCTGGTAAATGCACTTTTTTGTCCACATCAAGATGTAATATGTCTCTGAAGATGTTTGGATCTGAAAAAGTGAGAACAGATGACAAGGACAGAAAAAAAAAGTGGCATGTTCCCTGACAGTTTGGTTTTGTAGGAGAAACACTAGTGGAGAAGGAGTTCATAGATTCCAAGGCCAGAAAGGACCATCGTCGTCCTCTAATGCGCCCTACTGTACAACCCCGAACATAGTACTCCCTTCCCCCTCACCCCCCCCCAAAAAAAATTCCAGTTGCTGCTGGAATACTGCAAAGAAGACATAGAGAACATAAAGGCAAATAGCTAGAACATTATTAACCATGTGCAAAACAGTTATGGAATAAGCGCTTTATCCTGTAGTTATCTGAATCCCTACATCTTGGGATCTCTAGGCCCCAGTAATTGGACTGTTGTGTGTCATCCCACCATGCACCTATGAATGGATGAGCCCTGATATCAAGTAGCTTGTGTCAAGTCTTCAGGACTCCAACACTGTACAAAATTCATAGTTTACGATATATAATTCCCTTAACTAAATAAGATCTACCTGGCATAGGGAGCAGTCACTACTTAATTGCATCCCGATAGTCCCTTCCTGTATAAAAGGAAATTTGTTAAGAAGAACTGGAAATGCAGTTGAGAATGTCCATCTCCATGTATTACAGCACTGAGATATAATATGCCTGAGCAATTGTAGATTGTAGGGCATGTTTTACCCAAAGAACAACAGAAACTACTAATACCCTAATTTGATGCATAACCCTTCGTTGGTATGTAAAACAATTTGCTCCCTCAGAAGAATTGGAAAAAGAGGGAACTATCAGACCCTGATTGGCTGTAGCTAATATGATTTCCTATATCTAACCTTCTAATATTGGTCCAACTCTGTTAGAAAGAGGAATGTCAAAAGTCTTTTATGATGGGGACTTTGCATACTTGGGATATCATAGAATATTAGAGTTAGAAGGGACCTCAGGAAGTCATCTAGTCCAACCCGCTGCTCAAAGCAGGACCAATCCCCAGACAGATTTTTGCCCCAGATCCCTAAATGACCCTCTCAAGGATTAAACTCACAACCCTGGATTTAGCAGGCCAATGTTCAAACCACTGAGCTATCCCTCCCCAGTACAATATATTCTATTGTAACTGTTACTAGCAAAGGAACCAGGGGAATGCTTGGAATTTAGCTTGTTTTCTGATTTGCATCTAGTACCAGTGCATAAAACCTTCCCATGGGAAAATAAAAAAAATGTATTGACTGTACCTACCTTACTTTAAGAAGAGCATTAAGAGGGAGACAGCCTGGTCTAGTGGCTAGAGTATAGGGCTAAGAGTTGAGTCCTTTTTTCTGTCATTGGCTCACTCTGCCTCACTTTTCCTATTTATAAATTGGGTGCTTTGACATCTTTAAATCAAAAAATGATAGATCAGTTTGAATAATTAGTATTGATGTTAATAATGTATATATTTATGTATCTGTTGTAAGGCTTTATATCTCACCTGGTCCTTGGCAATTGCATAGCTATCCTTATCATTCCTTCATGGCAGGGCCTGCTTTTTTCCTCATTGGAACCACATTGAGATTGCTTGATATGCCTTTTGACTCAATTTTGTACTCAGAACCTCATGCCACTACACCCTGCATCTAGTACTTGACTGTCTAGGGTTGCCAATTCTGACTGAAGCTATTCCTGGAGATTTTTGTCATAATGTCATTTTCTTAAAATATCCTATTAAGATCTCCCAGATTGCTTTCAATAGTCACCAGGAGATCGATGCCGATTCCGGGAGACTCCAAGTCAATCCTGGGGGTTTTTCTCATCTCCTTATTAATAGATGCAGTCTTTCCTCTACCAGTAATCCTCTTTTCTTTCAACTCTGACCTTCCTGTTACTCAATGTTGCTTCTGTAGTGAAAAGGGTCACATTTATCCTTCTTGCTGATGTTGCTGAAAATGTAAATTCTATTTCCTCTACTCCTTGGATGTATAGTTGGATGTATTAGAGCTCTGAGCTTGTGCTGATGCTGGCAGAGTACTGACTGAGTGCTTGCTCCAACTACCACGTGCTTCTCATCCACCCACCTGCACTGTGGGGTTTATGATTCTATCTCTGTGAGGGAAAGGAGAAAGAGCTGAGGCAGGCATAGCAGCAAGTTAGAAGTTTAGCCTTGCCCACCAAACTGTTTCTTCCTTCTGCCTCTTGAGCTTTTAGGGGGGTTAGCAATGTGCTACTAATAATAAATAATAATTCCTTGTACTAATAGTATGTTTCACATAAATATCTGAAAACTCTTTTCAAACTTTAATGAGTCAAGACTTTCAAACCTCTGTGAGGTAGCAAGGGAAGTATTATTATCCCAGTTTAATAGATAGAGAATTTGAGACAGAGTGCTTGAAGCGCTGTTTCCAGAGCTGAAGAGAGAGTCTGTGGCAGAGCCAAGAATAGAACTTAGATCTTCTGACTCCCCATCCAGTGCTTTAGCCAAAAAACTATCCTTCACCTTTCTTACTAAGGCAAGTGACTATGAAAAGCCTACATGATCATCTCCACATAGGGATGTAATTTAACACTATTGTTAAGTGGGGCCAAGATTAAGACCATGGTATACTTGAAAGTAAGATGCTGCAGGACTGAGGGACAGAAGGATGCCATTCCCATGTTGGTAGACTGTCCCAACAGGTGCTGTGATCTACTGGGATTTGGGTGGCCTTTGAACCTGCCATGCATAACCCACATTATTATCAGCAAGTTCTCAAAAACGCCAATTTGCCTGGGCCAAATTCCTTTCTGGATGAAACAACAAACTTGGTCTGTGCATAGGGCAGGAAACTGTGTTGTGTGTCCTGTATTGTATAGTAAAGAGAGAATTCAGAATTGTCACCATGAAAAATGTCATTGAGGAAAGCTTTTTTAATGTTAGTCTCTAGATTGACAGGTTATGACAAAACTGCATTCATGTTGCTTGAATACATCTTTTGTCTAGTTTTATATGCTTTTTGACTTGTCTAGAAAATGACATATTGAGGTTTTCATTAGCTTTAACCAGGTGTGATTTTCTTTATGGAAGATACCTTGGTAGGACTGCAGTTGAAGATGAATAAACCAGTGAAGCTTGGAAAGGCCACGGCCCTTCTTCAGATGGTAGCAATGAGTTGAAAGACTCATTAATCAATGCGCAAGTCACAGGTGTGATGGCTTTCCTACAATCTGCCAACAGACTGTGAAAGTCACATCCAGCACACTAAACTGTCAAACTAGAACATCTACAAACATTCTTGAACTTTTACTTTCAGTTTTAGCTCAAAAACACAATCTTGTAGTGCTATTTATAATGAAAGTATGTTGCATTCATGATTTCTAAAGAATAGCAGTTACAGAAAACAAAAAGGATATTTAAAATTGTTTTCCTTCTGTGCACATTTTAATAAATTAGCAGAAGTTCTATGGACATATATACACTCAGTAGTTATTGCAATAACAACTAGATAGTTGGTTGTATATGTTTTTTAACCTTATATTTATTTAAGTTGTAGAATTTTTAGTATGCATAAAATAGGAGTGAAAATACTGATTAGAGTGGGAAGTGCAGAGTTTTCTGTATGTAAATAGCCAGGGAAATATACCTCTTTTCTAACCTTCATCACTTTTGCTGTTCTGGTACTGAATTTCTCTGGAGAGGAGACTTCCAGGTGTGTTGCAATGCTGCAGTGTGAACAGAATGCCATAAAATTAGATTGAGAGGACCAGGATCTAAGATTAGATTAATAACTCAGATTATTTATTTGACCAAGTATGGGGCTGGTTCACCCACTCCTAAAACTTGTCAGATGGAGCTCAGGGGAAGGGGGTGTGGTTTGATCTCTTGGGATAAGTGGGAGGCTAGGCCTTATGCATCTCCAGTAGCTCTGACCTTTTGCAACCCCTCCTTGGGCTGAATTATCTTCTCTCTGTAAATTTAATTGGGCTCTGGGAGAGAGGTCTAAGGGGGAGGATGTGCATCTGTTTCGCACCACTCCACCCACTTTTTCCTCAGTCTTCCTAATTCTCATGCCCTTCCCCATATGGATTTCCAAGCCAGCAAAAAGGTCTCTTTATACTCCACGGTAAGGAAAGGCAGTGCCTCAGCAGTGGGTTGAGCCTCCCTCCCTCAATCCCTGTTTTCTGCAGGAAGTAGGATTTATTTGCACAGAAAGGTATGATCTCCCTCTTTCCGCCATATCCTTGAATTTTGAACTTCAGCATCCAGAAATCATTTAATTTATTTCCCAAATTCCCCACCTACTGGGCCTGAATCATCAATCACTGCCAATATAACTCAATTTAAATCAATAGTGAAATATTGGTGTAAAATTGGAGTAACGCAATGGTGAATTGGCCCCACTGTACTAACTTAACTATACATACACGATGGGGAAGTAATGGTGCTGTATTTATTGATGTACTGGTTATTATAATAGTTAGCAATCTATCATATCATCAGTATTATCTACAGTGACTTTACAAAACCAGAAATGTGACTATACTTGTTTGTGAGGCTGATATGTTTCACTCCAGCTCTAGCACCCTTATATTAGTCATCCCAGTGCAACTGTGTCCTATTGACAATGATTTTAAGGGATATACAGCTGTCACATCACATCACCGTTTTCAGAAAGAGCATGCAATTGATTTATTTTTATGTTAATGGCGATATATTTTAAGAATATATTTTGCCATTGGGATCACAGAGAAGTATACCTTGAAGTAAGCTTGATAGCCATTTTTGCCCATATTTTGGTTATTCCTTTTGTTATTGCTTTAATTCAGAAATTATAAACCCCTCAAAAAACTATCCTCTAGGATAATATGGAAATGATCCCTTTAATTGTAGTTTAAATTTAAATTTAAATACAGCCAAACTCTTACCACGAACGTGTTAATGAAATTAACAATAAAAAGTATGATTTCTCCTGAAATAATTACATGGTAATTTAACTGTAGATTTGGATGAAAACTTAAAGCATTTGTATGATATACTGTAAGTGGTACATAGAAAATCAAAGACTTTCTTATTGTTTCTCAAGTACAAAAGAAATCTTTCAAAATGTTAAGTAGTGGCACCTCTTAAAAAATACATTTTCTCTTTCATTACTCCGTCTTTTATAAATAGCTATTTTAAACATTATACCACTTGTTGTTTCATATGGTTTTATTGTCTCTTCATTCTTTAAAAATAGCATTTAATGTACTTGCTAGTCTTAAGGTAAGAAATTTAAAGACAATCAACGTGAAATTTATTATAGTTGATAAAATGGCAGTTATGTAAGAAATTTTCGTACTAGGTTTTTAGAATTTCAGCATTAAAATGCTGGTTTTTAACGCTTTCTTATTGTTTGTGATGTTTGTGCTCTATATATGGAACATTGTTGGTGACTCTGGAATAGGCATAGATAAGAATGACCAGACAAATGTTCTGACTTAAAAGCTTACAAGTCACAACTTTGTGAACAAAAGTACAAACTGATATGTCACCAATAATATGTAGGTATGGTCTTGAAGGACCGTAGCGGGGTCCTATCAGTACCCCCGTCACCAGGAGCTGTGATCCCCAGATGCAGAAATCAAGCCAGTCTGTTGTATATGCCTTTATATCAGTCCATAACAAGGGCTATTCTTTGTCTACTGTGTTCTATCCCAACCACCACAACAGTTCCATACATTTTACAGGCCTGGTCCTCACTTAAAAGTTTTACCAGTGTAACCACTTCAGTTAGTGATATTGGGTTGGGGTTGGTTTTTTTATTGAAATTGTTATACCAGTAAATGCCTAGTGTGGACACAGTTGTACCAGTGTAAGGTTACTTAGACCAGTATAGCTTATAGCTTATTCCTTCCTGAACCAGAGTAAGTTCTACTGGTATAAGCATTTTTATACTGGGGTAACTGAGGCCACATTTAGTGGCATTGGGAGTCTTGCCACCTTAACTATATCAGTATAGTTAGAGAGGCAGACAAGGCCTAAGATTTTCTAGTTCCCAAATCCAGGGCAAAATTTTGAGATCAAATTTTTGCCCAAATAAGTTGTCGATAAGATACAAAGGCACCTTTAATGTCCTGATTAAAAATGCAGGGCTTGAAGTTACTTCCTCTTTTTTTTTAGTAACAATTTGGGGTTTCTTCTCTCCCTTTCCTGCTCCCCTGAGTTAGATTTGTTCAGGTTTTCTGTCATATCATTTTCTCCTTCACACTCTCCCACAGCAGAAGGCTCTCTGGAATATTTTCAGTCACCTGACTGCCACAGTGATCCTCTCGTAGGGTTTGCCTACATAGAGCAGCAATGTGTACTACCAGGTTGAGATTTCTAAAGTACAGTAATGTGTTGCGCACTACTTGGTTCATGTAGTCCCTGCTGGTACAAACTAAAAGTTCCCTGGTACAACTTAAGGTACTGTTAATGTGTCCATTTGTTTTCCATTACTGGAATATTGTGGAGACATCGGTGGTCCCCTTAACTCCCTCTCAAGTGCCCTTTCAGTGCCTGCCAACTGCCTGCTGCCCATCCTCTGAAAGAACACACTCCCTTGTCACACTTACATTTGGGCTTCTTCTTTCATTGGCAGTTTGTCAGGGAGAATATGATCATAAGGTTCTGATACTGCAAGGAAGAGATAAGATCATTTTATTGACACAGAACTTATATCTGAACCAGCTTCCTAGCAAGAACATCGTCGCCACTCTTAGCATGGAGTTTCTGCAATGAGAATGTTGGGTGGATTTGTTTTGGTGAGGAGCTGAGCTGAGCAATATGTCTTTATTCCCCAGAAGA
Source organism: Trachemys scripta elegans (assembly GCF_013100865.1). Classification (NCBI taxonomy): domain Eukaryota; kingdom Metazoa; phylum Chordata; order Testudines; family Emydidae; genus Trachemys; species Trachemys scripta. The sequence goes on along the minus strand of NC_048303.1, from coordinate 56,208,211 downwards.
TTTGGAGAGTCTCCCAGGATCACATGTGAGATATGTGGCAGAGTTTGGAAGTGAACCAAGGGAATTTGCATTTGTGTGGAGAACCAAATGGTGGGTATCAATGAAGATCTGGATGAACGTTCCTACTAACTAGTCCCTGCAAAACATTTTTTTAAAAAATCACATTCAACAGTGGCTTGAAATTCTTTGAGTTCAGGTTTCAGCTGTTTCAGCTTTCTGATGGGTCTGATAGGCTTTGGGTTCTAATCTTTAACCCTTAACGGGACCAGTGTTCTGTGCACCCAAGTCTGTAAAACATTCTCATATTTACAAACAGATAGTTAAGACTCCATCCCCGCCAATGAAGGGCCAATTCACACATGGCTTATTTCCACCTCTCCAAGTGGGCTAGTGGGACCTTGTCTCACACTTTCATTATCCTCTACTAGGTGGGTATAGATAACCAAGGCAAATTTAGTTCCAAATTTTTGAAGCCATCTCTTCAATAAGTCCACCTGCTTTTGGGTCTACATTCTACATCTGCTGTTTGTCTGGAATCTTCCACAGGATGGAGAGAAGTGGGTCAGACCACAAAGGAAAATTAGTCACCAGTAAATCAGTTTTTCAGAGTCCATCTTCATTTGCCATTATGTATCCCTGAACCTACAATTGTATTATGGAATTTACCAATTGTCTTGGGAGTTGAAAGTTTTAAAACTTTCTATAGGGCTGGGTCTGGAATCTGATTCTGTCTTTCACTAGTTTTTGCCTCCTTCTTGGTGGTTTGTGTTCTGACTCTGATTGATTGTCTGGAATCTTTCTCATAATGGGAGAAGAGGAAGGATTCTGACAAACTGAATTACTGTTAATAGTATTCCAAAAAGTAACAAAAAAAAAGAGTGACGTACTCAATTGCTATGTGGCTTCCTTTTTCAAGTTAGTCATTATTTCACATATAGGGCCCAATTCAATGGAGTTGTCCCTTAATAAAGACTGGAGGACTATACTCTTAGTATACTTAATCCGTCCATCTTAGACTTTATCCTGTATTTTCTATTCTGCAATTGCATATAGACTCGCAGACAGAATTTCTTGGAACAAAAAATCCAGCTACTTTTTTTTTTTTTTGCTGCAGTTCAATACAATTCAGCTCCATCCAGACGCCTTTTAATGTTTACATTTGGCACTACAAGTAAGGAAAGTACAGGCCCACCTGCTTCCTAGAGTGATTTAAGATCAGTAACTTGGAGCTATCATGACTTTTTCCACATAACGTGGAATAATTAATGTATTATCTTTCATTATAAACAGTTTTAGTAACCTAATCGTTCAGAGGAACTGTTTTTTTGGCATCTTCCAATTCCAAGACTATGAGCTTCACAGCTAAATTAACATCAGATAAGATTTAACAACAGTGAACTGTGAATATTAAAAATATATGATTTTGCTGTGTTAACCATAGTCATTTGAGAGCAAAGTTATTTTAATGTAGCTTTGATATAGTGACTGAGCTTCAATGCCTGTTAAAGTATAAGAATATACCTTGAGATTATACATTGAAATGGCAGCAGAGAGCTGGTGGTTATTTAATTTTAATGTCAAGGTCAGCCTGCATAATGTTGCTTAGACAAGCCTAAAAGTGTCATGCGCTTGTTGGTTGGAGACTTAAAGATATTTAAGAATGCTATGTTTAAATAGGCCATTAAATCTGATCAGGATCAGTAACACTGGAAAATGACCTAATAAATAAGATTTTAAAGGTTTTCTTTCATGTAAAACTTCTCTGGAATTTTATGAATGATTGCACATAAGTGATCTGTGTGAACTGTTCAGAGATTGTTGTGGTATTTTTTAGTAATACTCCCCTGAAAGTATATTGTTATAAGTCCATATTTATAAGAATTTGTAATTTGGCCATAAAAATTTACCCCAGACTAGAACAGGTAGGTTGTAAAACCAATATACACAATTGTTATTGAAAATAAGGGGGTCTTTGTCTGTCTAATTTCTCATACTATTAAACAATTTACCTCAAAGAGAGAGAGAGTGAGAAATGTTACACAATAGACATTGTGTCTACGATCCACGTAAGACCCATTGAAGAAAGGTAGCAATCTAGATGGAGATTTACCCAATAGGGCTTAGTGGTTCATAAGGAGGTATTACTGTCTGTTAAATAAATAATATGCTTTTAAAATTTTCCCAGGGCTGTGTTCTTCCCTCGAAACATAACTCCTGTTATCCCTCAACCCTTATTAGCACCCTTAAGGCTAATGCAAGTTATGCACAAACATCAAAAGTACAGTACAGTATTCAGTATCCCTTAATATGTGTTTATACCACACACTTCTTGGTCTCCAAAACATCCATCAGATAAACTAATTTTTAGATTTTTAAATTTTGTGGTTTTAAAAATTAAACTTTGGGATTAATATAATAAAGGAGTACATGATTTTGAAGGACATATTACAACTCTTAAGGTAAATAAACATTTGAAAATATATACGCCAGGCATGTAGACCATATAGGAAGCAAGAAGGACATTGTATAATGTCATACCAAACTTTGTATATTTCCATAATATGCATTTTCTTCTTGTTGTTTCTTTGACTACTAAAAATAGAATATTAAACCACAAAAACATATTCATATAAATTGGGAGGTAAATTTTTAGTGTTTCACATGAGGCTTTAACCACACACACCTGCCATGTATGTTAATATGACTCGTGTGTAAATCCCTGTGTAGTGTGCCATAAATATACTACTTCAGTGATTAACTAATACCCATAAAGTAAAGTAAACAGAATTAAAGTTAAAACTCCAGCCTTAACAAATTATACCTAGATAATGCAAAAATATTAACCTAAGATATTGGGTACATCCTAAGGAAAACATGACAGTCTGATGTGAAAAAGGCTTAATGGCCTCAATTATATTAGCAGACAACAGTAATTTTAAAACTAATAAATAGATAGTCCTTGTAGCAGGTGGCAGTCACAGTTGCTCTTGTGGCTTCCGTTACCATAATCTCAGTGTTTCTCAAAATCTTGAATGTATTTATCCTCACAATGCCCCTGATGCAGGGAAGTATTACGATCCACATTTTACCAATACCTTAAAGTCCAATTGAAAGCTAATGCAGATCCCAGAGTATGCGCCGTGCTCACAGAGAGATGCCCTGCTCAGTAAATGAGCTGCTGCATTCTGCACCAGCAGAATGATTTTAAGGTATAGCACTACCACCAAGATCCACAGACAAGTCAATAACACTTCTGCAGAAATAACACAGTTCTGCAGAAAAGAACACAATAACACAATTCTGCAGAAAAGGACCTAGGGGTTACAGTGGACGAGAAGCTGCATATGAGTCAACAGTGTGCCCTTGTTGCCAACAGGGCTAACAGCATTTTGGGTTGTATAAGTAGGAGGATTGCCAGCAGATCGAGGGACGTAATCATTTTGCATTGGTGAGGCCTCATCTGGAGTACTGTGTCCAGTTTTGGGCCCCACACTACAAGAAGAATGTGGAAAAATTGGAGAGAGTCCAGTGGAGGGCAACAAAAATGATCAGAGGGCTGGAGCACATGACTTATGAGGAGAGGCTAAGGGAACTGTGATTGTTTAGTCTGCAGAAGAAAATAATGAGGAGGGATTTGATAGCTGCTTTCCACTACCTGAAAGAGGGCTCCAGAGAGGAGGGACCTAGACTGTTCTCAGTGGTACCAGATGACAGAACAAGGAGCAATGGTCTCAAGTTGCAGTGGGGGAGGTTTAGGTTGGATAGTAAGAAAAGCTTTTTCACTGGGAGGGTGGTGAAGCACTAGAATAGGTTACCTTGAGAGGTGGTGGAATCTCCTTCCTTAGATGTTTTTAAGGCCTGGCTTGACAAAGCCCTGGCTGGGATGATTCAGTTGGGGATTGGTCCTGCTTTGAGCTGGGGGTTGGACTAGAGGACCTCCTGACGTCCCTACCAACCCTGATATTCTATGATTCTATGACTTCATGATCAATGGTCTCAAACACAGCTGATAGACCTAATAATATACCTGCATGGACACATGATCTTCACCAGGAGGAGATCACTGATCAACATGATCTGTGCCAAAGCCAGATCTATACCCAGATTTATAACAGTCAGGGAAATCAAAGATATCTAGGTACTCTTAGAATTGTCTCATTACAATCTTCTCCACAATCTTGCCCAAGAAGGGAAGATGTGATCTGGTTGATAATTAGCTATATGGTCAGTGTCAAAAAATGACTTCTTGAGCAAAGTCTATACTAATATGTCCTTCAAAGCAATAGGCAGCCTATCCTCTCTGAGAGAGGCGTCGACAATCTCCACAGGCAGGGTTTTCCTTCCCTGTATCAGAAAAGAACAGGTCCAGGGTAGATATCTCCCCATGGTCCACTGTGGTGATGACTAAAGCAAAGAAATCACATAGCTTCTCAGCAATGGCTTAGCTTCTTGCAGAAGATCTCTTTTAAGCCCTTGTGATCCAGCAGTTCCACATATTTTTTCACCGCCTTCATAGCTTTAGATTTAGGGTTAGATTTTCAAATTTTGAGTGATCTCTTTTTGGCTCAAATAAAGTCCTAACGCTTGTCATTTAGCCATAATTGTTTATTTCCTAATTGCCTGGTATTCACCCTCCCAACCCCCTCCCCCCCCTTTTTTTTTTTTTACTTTTTGCATTTCTTCTGAGACTCTGTTATTGTTTCCTTAAATAGCATTCATGCCAATTCTGATAATTTTATTTCTCTTATTTTTGACTTTTTGACCAACTGCCTCATTTTACTGAAATCTCCTTATCTTAGTTTTAATGTCACTGTGCTAGGGATGGCATCCAGTGACCAGATAAATAGCCTGGTAAAGGACTTACAAGGATGTGCTGGATAAAGGAATAGAACGGAGGATGGGGATTGGGGACTCCTATGATTGGTACGGCCAGGGGCGGCTCCAGGCACCAGCTCTCCAAGCGTGTGCCTGGGGCGGCAAGCCCCAGGGGGCGGCCTGCCAGTTGCCGTGAGGGCGGCAGTCAGGCTGCGTTCGGCAGCGTGCCTGCAGGAGGTCCGCCGGTCCCACGGTTTTGGTGGCAATTCAGCGGTGGGTACGCCGAAGGCATGGGACCGGCGGACCTCCTGCAGGCATGCCGCCGAATCCGCGTTACCAGCAGACCTCCCGCAGGTGCGCTGCTGAAGGCTGCCTGACTGTCATGCTTGGGGCGGCAAAATACACAGAGCCGCCCCTGGGTACGGCAGGGAGCCAACACCCCCCACCCCATTCTTATAGCCCACCTTAGCCCTCCTACGAGGGGAGTGGATGATAAGTTCCAAGCCATGGATTGACTGGGGGACCTGGTTGGAAAATGCAATAGGCAGCCTATCCTCTCTGAGAGAGGCATCAACAATCTCCACAAGCAAAGTATCCTGTACTTCACCACTGGCCTACAGCAGTCAGAAAGAACATGGTTACAAAGCACAGGTTGTGAGATGAACTTCTGACAACACCTCCATTACCTCAGTGAGCCTCGCTGGCTGAAAATCTAGCAGAGAAGATGAGGTTCAAGACCCTGGAGGTAAGCACACAGCCCATCCTTAATCTTATCAATCTTGTTAATAAAACAACAAGCAATTTCTTCACAATGGAAGGGACTCAACTCAGCTACACAGCTGAGACAATCTAGATATACTAGACTATTTAACCACCCAAAACAAATCTGCTGTCCACGATTTTCTGAATGCTATGGTAGAGGAAGATAACTTTATTTGCATTCTGCACAACTACAACATGAGTTTAAGAAAACTTTAAAAAAACAGAGGAGGGGATTGGGGACTCCTATGATTGGTACAGCAGGGATCCAACCCCACCCCCCCATTCTTATAGCCCACCTTAACCCTCCTACGAGGGGGATGGATGGTAAGGGCCAAGCCATGGATTGGCTGGGGGACCTGGACGGAAAATGAAGGGGGGCTGGTGGAAGCCCTAGGTAATGATTTGAATTAACATGGATTTGCCTGCACTGTATACTTTATCTGCCGGGTAGTCCCAGACATGTCTATAATACAGTTGTGGCCTGACTAAAATCCATATCAAGTGTCTCCTATCCTCCTTTCCGTATAGCCAGACAATTGTTTATTTCTTAGCTGGTTCCCCTGTTGTTGTTGTTTTGTTTTGTCTTTGTGCATCTCTTCTGCGAGACTGTTATTGTTTCCTTAAATAGCATTCATGCCAAATGGACTTTTTGACCAACTGCCTCATTTTACTGAAATCTCCTAGTCTTAGTTTTAATGTCACTGTGCTAGCTTTTGGTACTTTTCCTTCCACAGAGTGTTGAATGTTTTTAATAAGGGTAATGTGGAGCTTGGGGGCAGTGGCAGGGTGTCTAATGGCAACAAGGATACACAAGTAAAATTACCACATCCAAGGTGGAAGCCCAACTTAAACAGCTTAATGTGACCAAATCAGAGGGCCCGGATAATCTCCATCCAAGAATATTAAAGGAAGTAGCACATGAAATTTCAGGCCCAATAGGAAGGATTTTTAATGAATCCATAAACTCATTGTGCCCTCTGACTGAAGAATTGCAAATACAATAGCTTTATTTAAGAAAGTGGCGAAAGAGTGATCTGGGAAACTACAGTCCTGTTAGTTTGATCTCAATTGTTTGCAAGGCCTTAGAACAAATTTTGGGGGAGGAATAGTTAAAGACACAGAAATAAATGGTAATTGGGATAAAATACAACATGGTTTTACAAAAGGTAGATTGTGCCAGACCAGTCCGGTCTCTTTCTGATAAAAGATAACTGATTTTATAGGAAATGCAGTAAAACTAATCTACTTGGATTTCAGGAAAGCATTTAATACAATTCCACATGGGAAATTATTAGTTAAATTGGAGAAGATGGGAATTAATATGAGAACTGAAAGATGGGTAAGGAACTGGTTAAATGGGAGACTACAAAACGTCATGCTGAAATGTGAGTTGCCAGGTTACTGGGAGGTTACTAGTAGAGTTCCTTAAGGATCCATCTTGGGACCAATCTTATTTAACAATTTCACTATTAACCTTGGCACAAGAAGTGGGAGTGTGGTAATAAAGTTTGTGAATGACAAAAAGTTGGGAGGTATTGCCAATATGGCGGAGGACCAGAATATGATACAGAAGATTTGTACAGCTTGGAAAACTGGATCATGCACTTAGGGACTAACAACAAGAATTTTGCTGCCAGGTTATTGTAGGGGGGTCACAGTATTGCCACCCTTACTTCTGCTCTGCCTTCAGAGCTGGATGGCTGGAGAGTGGTGGATGCTGACTGAGGGTCCGGCTCTGCATGCAGCAGTACAGAAGTAAGGGGGCAATACCATCTCATCCCATTCTTACTTCTGTGCTGCCACCAGCAGCAGTGCAGAAGTAAGGGTAGTAGTACTGCAACCCCCTCTACAATAACAATGCGACCACCCCACAACTCCTTTTTGGGTCAGGATCCCTACAATTATAACACTGTGAAATTTCAGATTTAAATAGCTGAAATAATGAAATTTAGGATTTTTTTAAAATCCTCTGACCATGAAATTGACGAAAATGGACCGTGAATTTGGTAAGGTCCTAACTATAAGCTACCGATGTGATATGGCTGTGAAAAAGCTAATGCAATCCTAGGATGCATCAGGCAAGGTATTTCCAGTAGAGATTATTATTATTATTATTGTTGTTATTACCATTGCACAAGACACTGATGAGTAGAGCCCTGCGCAAATACAAATTTATATCCACAGATGTGGATATCTGCAGATAGAAATCTGTATCTGTTGAACTGCAGGGCTCTCCTGGGAATCACAGTGGCGAAAGGAGCAGAACAAGGGACCGCCATTCCCAGGAGCCAGCTCCCTGTGCCGGCAGTTCCTCTGGCGCAGCTGTACCACCCCAGCCACACCTCCAGCCCTGTCCTCTAGCGCAGCTGTACAGACTCCAGACAGGAGATGCAGTCACGCAAACAGAAGCATGGAAGGGATGGGACTGGTCATCAATAAATGTAGATTTGAAATTAGATGAAGATTTCTAACCATCAGAAGAGTGTATTTCTGGAATAGCCTTCCAAGAGGAGCAGTGGGGGCAAAAAAACCTAACTTATTTCAAGGCTAAGCTTGATAAATTTATGGAGGGGATGGTATGATGAGATTGCCTACAATGGCCCATTCACAACTGCTATTAGAGAATTCTTTCCCAAGCATCTGGCTGATAGATCTTGCCCACGTGCTCATAGTGTAACTGATCACCATATTTGGGGTTGGGAGACCCAGAGGGTTTTTGCCTTCCTCTGCAGGAAATCCAGAAAACCTTATTAATTTTATGTGCCATCATCTTGTTCACTTTGATTAAGGTGGACTCCATCCCTTCTCTAGAGGCTTTTTTGACATTACTTCTATTATGTCTTGATTTCATTGTTGAAGTTTCTCTAATTCGGTACCCTCCTTGTATACTGTTACCCGCTATGGCATGCAGAAATTTTTTATACAATTACTACTGAATGATTAATCTTTTTACTCCAGACTAAGCCCCTGATCCTGCAAATGCTTACTCACATATTTAATGTAATGTATATGAGTAGTTCCATTGACTTCAATGGAATTTTTTGGATATGTAATGTTAAACATGCACATAGGGTTTACAAGATTAGGGCCTGAGAAGAAATCCTTATACGAATTATGATAATGCCAGTTTTTTTCTGAGAACGCAGAATTCATTGCTGACTAATTGACTTAGGAATTATGATTATGGTGTGAAACTTCACTGGCATCTGTAGTTTAGAATGTCTTTTTTAGTATACAGTATACAGTGCAGTACTTAGTACATTAAATGTTTTTTTATATTATCGGATTTTTAAGGTATGAAACATAACTTGCTAAAATCTTCAACCTATCAAAGTACTAAGCAACCTTTTACCACTATCATAATTATTCTCAGATTTGAGCTGCTGGAAGTCTTGTTTTAAAACTTGTAAATATTAAGTTTTAAAATGAACATACATTAAATTTTATTATTTTCAGTGGCAATTTTGATATGGTGTTTGTGGATTTTGTCAAATTGTTTCAGTTATGAGTTATTAAAATTGTTCTTGAATTTGTCACATGTACTTCAGACCTGTTGCAATACAGAAAGGCAAACACCCATTCCAGGAACTATATAGTACTAGTTTCTGAATAATAAAGATATAAAGTGCTGAACATTGAACAGTACAGCCAGAATCAAGAAAATGATACTTCATCCACAGGGGAACATTTTCTAAATTGCTTTGTTTTCATCCAAAGTAAATAGTCTATTGAAAGTTTAAAAAGCAGTCTGCAAACATTAAATCAGTGAGAGTCCATTTTAGGTTTGAACTTACTGCCCTTATGCCATCTACTTCTTCAGAACTTTATAGAATAAATGGAAAACCAACTTTATACTGCATGCTATTTTCTCCTGGTGGGATAAGAATTAGCAAAGTTGTGGTTTCTCAATATCAACACCAAATAGCCCTGTGACTAATGTTATGAAAGGATGGAAATGAGTTTTTCCTTCTGGATTGTGAAATGACTCTAGAAAAGGAACAAAAAGGCAAAGATACAGACCATTTTCCATCTGCAGAAAATATTTAAGTCCCATGGTTTACTAAAATCATAAATAATAAGACTGCAGCATGTAGGACAAGCTCCAGGACAGCAGAATTAATCATTTAAAAAAGAGCTGGAGAGTGCATAGAAATATACACCCTGTGAATCAGCTACTTTCTTTTTCCTTATTAACATTTTCTCAGCATCTACTAGTAACATAAAAATGGGGCTTTTAGATCATTCGAAATAGACTTGTTGAGCATCTCGGTAGTGTCCTTTAATTGTAAAAACTGAACGTATGCTTCAATTCCAGAGTTAAGCATCTGCATTGAGTGCTTTGCATACTTCCTTTTCTCTCCAGTTTTAAATGTGTGGGAGCATTTGATCAGGGTCCTTTTTATATTCAAAATGAGTCAGCTTCTGTCTAGAAAGTGTCTTATTGTCATGATGTCACTGCATCTCAAGATTTGTGACCTTTTGCACTGTATAGATTCATGGTAGTCCACGTTGTATTTTTACAGACCAGATTGCTTTTGTCCCCCCGCTAGGGGGTATCAAAGCCTTTTGGACTGGAATTTCAAGTACTGATAGGTTTGTAAAAAAACAAAACTAATTTTTATATATAATAAGCACCGCCAGATGTCGCAAAGCCATCATTGATTAAATGTTTTTTATCCAAAATGTGGCACTTATATAAGAGTTGCAGAGGCCATAACAGGTCAGTGAAATGTCCTTCAAACATTTGATTCTTACATTCGAGAATAGGCCAAGATGAAAAGATAACCACATATCTGACATTGACGTTACTACCACTTAGACAACCGATGAAATTGCCTTAGTCAGTGGGATCAGTCAGACCGTTAGTATTGGAAAACTGCATAAAAAATTTTGTTTTGCTTTTCCTTTAAAAATGATGGTTCTGAACTTCATCTGATCACAAACCTCCAGTTGTTGAATTAAATGTTGAATTATGCACATAAAAAGTTTTGTTTTCCCTACTCCCTCCCCAAAGCATGTGTGTGTGTGTGTGTGTGTATAAATGAGAGAAGTACTGTTGAATGAATTTTAACTGAGTTGAACAGTATGCATAAATTGGCAGTTTAACAAGTAGAACTTGGAAACAAGCATTTGATGATTGATTTTTTATTGAGACAGAATGAGAATGATAGTGGATAAAGTGATTTTCCTTATTGAGAGAAAATATACTGTTTTTCAACATGTCTACTGTATGAATGGGAGCCCTGTCAAAAAAACTGAGCAACACATAATATCTTTTAAAAGGTGAATTAACATAAGTATATCACTTAGTTTATGGATCAAATTTTACACTTGTCAGTTTTATTCAGAATGTCATAAAGTTTATATTGTAAAGGTAGTGTTATTACCTTTGTGATGTCCTGAAAAAGCCTAATATTAACTGAATTCATTGTGGAATTCAAAGTATATTCAGCTGAAGAAATGCCAATACAGAAAATTAAGTCCAAAATATGTATTCATGTGCAGATCTTAGTCAAATCCCTAGTAATTTTAAGTACTTGAAATACATTATTCAACAAGTAACCTGCTGTATGTTTGTGTTTAATGGGCTCTGCTTGAGTATACAGGAGCTGTCAAGATAAAATATGGAACATGCATCATTCTAATTCAATTATAATTCTTCAAAAATAAAAAAATAAAATCAATAAGTGTGCACTTATATGTACTGAACATGGAAATTTGCAAACTTTATCATTAAAAAATTGGAAATTAAAAATATTTGTGATTTGCCATTATTTGTATTTGTTTTGTGTGACTAATATATAAATCTGTATATCTATATACTATTAAAACTTGTTTATATAAATTCCTCTTGTCAAATCTAGGTTATATCTCCAGGCATGAATCTTTACCCATTAATTCCCCCATTATGCACAACTTTGTTTATCCAAATGTTGATGTCTCCAAACATTTAAGATAATTGGGGTTTTACTGTATGCCTATGTATATACATGTACTGTATGCATATGTATAAAATATATGTGCTCATTCTCACTCATGCTTTATATATGCAAGGACATTATAGACGTACACAGACACACAAAAGCATTACTAAAATAGGTTACATTAAATTAACTAGAGCCTGTACTATTTTCCAATTTGAAATAAAATGCTTGACAGCTGAAGCATGGAAGGAAGCACTACATTTGTTTCTAACTATTATTTCATTGGCATTTCTTTTATAGTGTATGATGTAATTACAGTTAACTAAATAGGCAATGCAACGTTATTTAATATTCTATGTATTATATTCATTAACCCTATAGGTGAAAGCTTGGTATATTTTTTTATTTTCAGCTTTCATAAGTGGAGCTAAATGTATGTATGTATGTAGTACTGTGTTTCTGTGTGTTGGTGTACTGAACATATGAACTATATACCTATGGAACACCTACTCTGTATTTTGTTCTAAGACTTTATGTATATTTAACCTTTAATTTAACTAGCGGGTTGTAAGATTTACATAAAAAATAGATGAGCTTTGAACTCACTGAATGTTATTGGTATAGCATGATCAATCATTTCTAAATGTTAATGGTGTTAAAAACAATGAGAGCATATGTGTTATATTTTAATACTGTATATTTGTAACATTCTTTAGCATAAATAAGGGATTTGTATCATGCCTTTTTGTTATGTTGGGTTTTACAGTTTTTTGAATAGCATATTGTAAGTTTTATTATCAGTATTATAGGGTGGAAAGGCAAATATAACTATTTATATAAACTTTTTTCTACTGTGACATAATTGGTGATTTAGTAACTGTGGCATCCTGTTGGAGTTAAGTAAATCTGTAATATATTACAGTGTTTGAAATGTTCTTACTTTAGTTTCTTCCCTTTCTGCTATCTTTTCATAAAATATAACTTTTATTGGTGTTATCCTAAATACATCATATACACAATTCCTCAATGAAATAACGAGCAGTACATGAATGACAGTAGTGGGGGGGCTGGGGGGGGGGGGCAAACATAATTTCAAATAGTAAAAAGCCTGCTGTGGTAACAAAGACTGAATCAGTCCCTGTGTTGCATAGCTCTTTGATCATATCTTTAAAACTGATAGTAACAAAGAATATTTATTTGTTGCCAAGCTATTGTAGGATTTATTTTTAAACTCAAATCCCAGTTATCAAGAAAATTGCATCCTCTTAATCTCACAGAATGGCATACTGCATCATAGCATATTTGGTTATTTGGGACTATAATATTGTTACCTTGTTTGAAACACATGGTCTCTCCTGATATACAAGAAAAAACTGAATCCATTTCAATAAATTAATAGGGATGAGAATCCCAATCCATCCTTCTTTTCAGAGGTTCGCATACATTGTAATGAAATGCATTAGGAGTTTTCTTCACTTGAAATCCAAATGAGACCCATTTTGGCTCACACCCTTGACAGTCTCTTTTATAAGCACTGCTGTCTCTTGTTCATGTGTGGGCTTAGTAAAATGCTTCCTTTGTAAGATGCACAGAGACAATATAATGCCACGAAAGACGAAGGTGTCAAAACACAAAGTTAGAGGCAATCTAATCAATGCCTCCTGATTTAGCCTTTAAAGACTCTCTTCATTAAAACTCTTTAATTGTGAGGCTTATCTTGAGGTAGAGCTGTTACTTCATATTTTTCAGTGTCATTCTTTGGACAGTCATTTGTACCTCTTCAACGTATTTTCAATATTCATTGTTTAGTAAATTGGATGCCTTATTAGTATGGTGGTGGTATGAATGACATGCATTAAAATGATTGAAGGTAATAGCATATAAATGCATGTACAACTCCCCAAAAGTTTGCTTTCTGTGTACACCAGTATAAAACATATATTTTTCATTGTGGGCCTTTTTATCTTTTACGTACGAGGATGTGGTTTATCCTCCTTGCTTTATTTTTTTTAAATATAGATTTCAGTTTTATTTTCATATTTGCTGGTTCTCAGCAAACACATGTGAATCCCATGAAAATGGTGAAAAACAATGTGCCCACAATGGACTATACCCTTCTAAATATATTCTAATCAAAATTCTGAAAAGAGGTGAGATAAGAAAAAGATGGCACATCGTCAACTCTTCACAAACAATCATAAAGTTGGTAATGGTTTCTAGAAAGCAACTTCTTGAAAGGAGTTGACACTTGAAAAAACAGAGTGTGTCTGAAAGCACATAATTTGGAAAATGCTTTTAAAAGAAATATTCACTTTCCATTTGAAAACTACTAACATAAAATAGATGAAAACCTATTATAATAATCTTTCTTTTGTACATGAGCCAGGTGACGTATTTTGTTAAAAAATAGTATATGGTATCATTGAGGTACATAGTAGCACTGTTCATGTATGATATATCAGTAATATATAACTTGCAAGTTAAAGTCCCTGTTTATGTGCTTATTAAAAAAACAAAAAACACAACAACCCTGTAAGAATAATTTTATTAATGGATTCAACAAATATACGCATTTTCAGAATAATCTCATATTTTTATAATCTATCATAAAAATAGTTGTGTTTAATCTCTCTTGAAATGTTTAGAATGCTAAAATTGTTAATGGCCCCATTGCAATTATTACCAGTAAAAATAAATAATTTTAAAATAACATGGAAAAACAAAAAGATAGATACTACAGAATTTATATGCAGACACTCTTGAAAATGGAAAAAAATCATGCAACTTTGACCTGGTTTTCAAATGACTAGTGTGGTGAGTACAGCTGCTCTAGCTTTAGTAATTATTTGTGATAGGTTGTTTTTGAGTCCCATATGTATAGGAGCTCCAGGCCCAACTACCTCATTTGCTGGCACACAAACAGATTCTTCCAGGTGCTGAAAATTAAATTTTAATACATTATTTAAATATTAAGAGAATTATAGTTTCAGTCATTTTATTGTTACAGCTGTAATACAAAGTATGAGTATAGACTACAAAGATTGTTGAATAGTCTACCAAATAGAAAATTTACACTGGTTTTAAATACTTCATGGTAATAAATACTTGTCATTTCTACATTACTTATATAATATTTCATATACAGCACATTGAAAAAATGTTATACAGATATTTTATTAGTGCATTTTCTAATCAGACTCAAAGTTTTTAAATTTAAGTTTATGCTATTTTTGCAATGTAAAATAAAACATAAATAATAGTAATGAAGAGTGAAATCCATTCCTGTGCAAAGGGCTAGTGTAAAGCCTATGCATCAGTTAGGCCCTGATTCAGCAAACCAGGTAAGTCCCATTGAAGTCAAGTTAGCTGCTTTGGTTTACTGGGGCCTTCAGCATGTGACTTCAATGGGACATAAGCATGTGTTTACAGTTAAGTGAGTGCTTAAGAGCTTTGCTGACTGGGGGCTTTCAGTTCTGTTTTAGAGCTTAAGTGGGACTGAAGTGTGCACAGGAATGAGTTTCATCCTTAAAAATATTAAAGTGGGGAGCAGATAGGTTTTTAGAAGACATAATAATATTGAGTTGATTGTGTAGTACATGGAAAATATTCGGAAATTGTAAGTATTTTTTTTTTTTACCCCTGTTGACTGTCTGCTTCTTCAGTTGTTGTGTAATTTAAGTTGCTGGGTCAGTGTTGGTCAGCAATGTCCAAGTCCAAAAATGGGGGGGAAATAAAAAAATATTTTTTTTTATGTTTTGAAAGATTTGTGAGAAAGTAAGTCTTTAGAAATTGCCATTCCACTATATTAATATTTGTAAGGCTGTGTTTTGTAGATGATATGGGGATGATATCACTTGAAATTCTCTGGTCTGTATGCTGTGTTTTTTTCATTATCTTCTTGGTATTTGAGTTTTCAAAGGTTGTTTAGGTGAAATTAAATCAGGTATGGATTTAATTTTTCCATTGATCATATCTTAGAAGGCAAAGTCATTCCATCTGTCTTGATTATTACACTGAGTATTGAATGTGATTTATTTTATTAGAGACAGTATATTTTATTCCATTGTAGCAGGATGCGTTCACCGTAGGTCTAAGTTCAATGGGTTTTGGATCAGGTGCCATATGATCTTGTGGAAATGGGAAATAAGAAGACAGCTGTATTTTTATAGTACAAGATCTCGTGCAAGGCAACAAAGTCCCAAAATCTTCCACGTGTTTTAATCTTTTCAAAATCAATTGGCAAATCATAATACTTGTCTCTCTTAATTATAGAGCTGCATTTCAGGATGCAACAGTTCAGAGTTCCTACTATAGTAATGTCTTTTACTCTTTTTAGTAAGGATGAACTTTGGCCTGAAAGTTCTAAGACGGAATAGATTCAAAACAAAATCCAAACCACCTTAATTACACAGTCACTCAGAAAACCAGAATTGTCAATGAGTATGCATGATATAATTTTCCAATATCTGTATATCTAAACTAAAAATTTATACTGAAATAACATTAACAATCTTACTTTAAAAAGCATCAGAGGGTCCTGTGGCACCTTTAAGACTAACAGAAGTATAATTGACCAAAATCAAAGATCAAGTTCTCTCTCTCTCTCTCTCTCTCACACACACACACACACACACACACACACACACACACACACACTCTGACTATAGAATGGTTTATATTTTCTTTCATAATATCCTGAGTTTAACTCTATAAATGTTTTTTTCCTCAGATCTATAACATGATTTAAATATTTAATTCAATATTTACTAACTTTTAAAAATTCACGTTCTTTTTTCCAAAAAAAAAAAATCAAAATAATATGAATTAAGTAAGTGTTCACATGTCCTTTTAGATATACATTGATTTCTACTGATATGGAATCAATTTAAATGGCTGCAGTCTTCTTTCCCTTTAAAATATTTTAAGGATGATGAACTGTTAGATATTGTTAATTTTGAGCATAATGTAGTTTTTGTGGGCCCTTTGGCTGCTGCTAGGTCTTCCCCTTTTGAGACTCCCAGATTAAGTTCTGGAGAAGTAGGATATTCAAGGATACAGTGTGAAAGGAAGGATACATGATAAAGATTGACAAAAAGAACCAGCAAGTACTTTTCTTGTTCCTGAAATATGACCTCATATTCATTGTCTGGCTATGCTGGAAGGAGAACAGGAAGCACTGGGATGTGGTTTTAATTATGCCACAACTTTAGTCTTAAATATCTGGGAGTACCTGGCAGATAAAAATATACAGTGCAAGTAATTCCATAATCATTTCCATATACTCAGACGCTTCATCAGCCTTCCCCCTTTCCTTTTCAGGTCCCAGCCAACCTGCTGCTGTGATCCTGCCCTTCTCCCCCTCCTATGAGGGTTAAGGGAGGCTATAAAAGTCGAGGGGTTGACTCCCTGCCACACCAGTTGTGGGAGCCCTGAACCCCCTTTCTCCACTCCTTTAAAGAGTGCCTCCTTTAAGTCCTTTACCAATCTTTTTTTATCTGATAACTGTATCCATTTCCGATGGAACACTTGCACAGGACATAGAGGGCTTTGGCCAGCACAACCCAGTGCATAAATAATCCCGATCTTTCGATCACCTGTGGGGCAGGGTGCAAGTCCCCGGCTTTGCTGGTCCAGCTGAACTGCTTTCCGCCTCTTCCAGGAATCTGGTACCCCCTCATGCAGGGGGCCTTAAAGAGGCAATTCTCTTTTCCCATCAAGCCGAACAAAGGTCTGTTTAATATGCCATGAGAGTATTTTCAAGCCCTAAATTTACCTTGCTTTTATACTCCAACAAAATTAGTTTAACACTGTCTGTGCCTATGACTAGAGAAATGAATCTGATTTTCAAAAACAGATTTTTAAGAACTGTGATGACCTCTGATCACTGTTCAGTCAAATGGCTATACAATGCAATTTTGTGAACCTTCTCAGTGACGATGAAATAAGTTAGGTTTTCACCTTTCCCCTGTTAATTATTGTTATTAATGTTTACATTTACCACAACAATGTGTTGTCTTATTGAATAACTCTATAACACTTGATGCTTTTGAAAGGTGCCATGTTAAACTCAACTTTCCCCAGCCTCGTGTTTTGTATAATACTCATGTTTGTACAGATAAAAGCTGTCTCTGCCATGTAAGTGAAAGAGATTAAAATATAAAATGTATGGAGTTTAATACTACTGAGGGACTATGTATAACTATATAGAAATAAAAAAGAGAAAATGAACCATGGTTGAAAGAATAACAATAGGAATTCTAAGAGAACAAACATTTTGATATATACTTAACTAAAACGTTGTTGAATTATAAACAATAATTCTGTCCCTTTATAAAATCATAAAATAGGTTCCTATTAACCCTGTCTCTTCTGTCTTAAGAATTGGAAATGCTATTTCTTTATCACGTCAGCAGTCAAATCTACAGTCTAATTTGCTAATCTGTCATTGGGGTGGACAACTAACCTGTAGAGCAAAGAACTCCATTCTTAAATCTACTCACCAGATAAGACTGGGATTATGCTTTCATTTGGTTTAATGGAATAAACATTTGGGGTTGAAATCGTGGCTTTATTCAAGTCAATGACAAAACCCCCATTGACTCTAGTGGGTATAACATGATGTTGGATTACCTTGCAGAAACTTATGTCTACAGCATGTTGGTAATTATATTATAAATTATATTGCAAATCCTCTTTTTAGATTACATATCACTGTATTGTATAAAATGTTTTTCTTCTAAGACAAACAAAAGAGGGAAGTTTGGAATTAATTTTTTCTTCCACTTATATAATGTTTTATATAGTTACTTTCTTGCCCTTCTAGCAGCCTGAAAGTAAGGAATCCATACTTAAGACTTGCACTCTTATCAGAGCAGCAGATGTTCTCACCAGTATTTCTTTAGGTTTCTTTTCACCATGCCATCAGTTGTTCTGTATGATTATGACTTACCGACTTTAGTAAGACCATGTACACCTTATCAAATTCACAGATATACCACATAGATTTAAAGGGATTCACTATTGTATAACCTCACTTCTCTTGTAATTGACGTCAAATCCTGGACGTTCTGAGTTTTAACATTTAACTCAATACTAAGACATAGGGGATTGACCCTTGAAGACTGAACAAGTCTAATTGGAAGTAGCATAAAAGATGATAATATCAATGGGTTTCATTGTAGTATAATTACATGTTGAGGCAGAACCCTGAAACTCTATGACTGTACATTGACAGGCACTATCTTAAAAGCTGAAGTCAGAAAGCTAATTTCTAGGGGAAATAGCAGCTAGAATAATACAAAATATGTATTTTAATTACTGATCATCATAGTTTAATCATCAGTCCTTTTCTACAGTTAGGCCTTTTTCTTTTCATTGTTTCTTTGTATTTCAAATGAGATCTTAAGAATTAAAATTCTGGCATTCTAAGATTGTAGGGGCCTACGAAACTTATGTTCAACATCCATCCTTTTTTCATGCTCGGTAATTAAAAATGGCTATGGGCATTTTTTTTCCTCTGAGATTTACCAACTGCTGTAGCTTTCAACATTTGTAGAAGGATTTCTTCACCTGCTTTTGTATGAAATAACCAAATATCAGAGCAGCTTGAAGTATTTTTTAAAAAAGTTTACCTCTAGGCCTCTGGTTTTCAGCACATAAAGAAGACTGTATCATTAGTCTACTATTCTATTAATTTTGAAATCCTAAGAACAAAAGTCATTAATAAGTCTTTTGTCATGGAAAAAAAAGAGAAGATTCCTTTTTACTATTTGTATGTCATTCTGCCAGGCCTAGAAAATTAGCCTAATTTATTATTTAAAACACTGGTGGGATTCCTAATTGCATTCATCATTAGACATGACACGTTTAGAACCGAGAACCATATCCAGTGAGAATTTTCCAGTTTGAATTTTGAAATAAAAATATTTTTCAAGAGATCCCTAGCTATTGCTTGTTACCATGGCAACAGTCCTATTTGTCTGAGAGCTCTGTCCGCTGCCAATGAGAGAGCGAGCAGCGTCAACTAAACATACGAATACATCAAAGACAAATTCATATGCTCAATCTGATCAGCTCAATTAATGTAAGAACAGAAGCTGAAGGGGGTTAAAAGAGGGCACCCATTCAGGATAGATGAAGCCCCTTTTAGCAGAATATATACGCCGGCCTTTTGGGGGAGGAATTTAGCACACTGTCAAAAACATTATCAGAAAAGGAAAGTACTAGGCCTCCTACACCTAACAGATATGAAGCTGTCAGACAAAGAATAGCACTATTCATTAAATGACACTTATTTTCTCCCACTTTACAAGAATACAGCGAACAAAACAAGCAGGGGAGCAGCTGAGAGAGAGACACTTTTTTCTTTTCCTAGTGATGACAGACATGCAGCAATTATGGTGATAACTAAGGAATACTAAACAAGAAGCCAGGCTCCATTCTGTTTATCACCTTAAATTTTGTTACTAAATTTGCATGCAACTCTTGTTTTGTTTTATTATTTATGTCTGGGACAAATTAGATCCTTTTGTTTTTAACATGGTGCTTTCAATTTGGTGAAGAGCTCCTCTAAACTACACACATTCTCTCACTTTTCTTGTTAAATGGCCATATCAAGTTGAAGTGCTTTTGAAGTAAGACATTTTCAAAGCACAACAAAACTGCTGTTATCAATGGGGAAAAAAGAACATTAGTGTAATGGCAGGTATCGTGTAAAATTTCTACTACATGTAGTTTAAAGGAGCTATAGTGAAAAGTTGTATTAATTGCTACCTCTGCTTTCAGAATATAGTACATAGTGCAATGGTGGTTTTTTTTAAATTGATTCATTTTTTGCTGTCTTAGAAAGTTGTAGTTGATTGGTAGTAGAAGTTTAGCTTGTGTGCTTTGTAACAGGTGCAAGCAAGATGGAGATCCCACAGGGTTACTGCCTTTTAAGAATTTTATGCCTAAGCCATGATGATCTGATTTAAGGTCCATTATCAATAGTCTGCTACTTATATCTGCATGATCGGGGACTGATTGATACCGACTTTGCAGCCATGTGCTCCATAATGTCCTGTCAGGAAATGCTGACAGTTACAATGAAGGAACAATAAATGTGGGGCAGCGGTAATGTAAAGGTCCAGCCTGGCTGTATGAAAACTGATAGCTGGGATATTGGCTCCTGTGTTACCATATACACCAGTCCCTTTGAGAATTTAGCTGGTGAGTGAATTAAAATGGTCTCTGGATACATAGAAAAGAAAAAAAAACTTCATTTAAGAAACTTGCAGACTTTGCCAAAACACTGCGTTAGAAGAACACAGAAAAACAAAACAATACAAAAATCTCTCCTTACTCAAAAAATCTAGGAGTGTCTGACACCACTGAAAAACTGACACTTGACAAATTGATATACAAAAAGAGCACTATATCCATTTTTATGTAACTGTAATCCATATGATGTACAATTAAAACAAAATATGAGTAAGATATTTATGCTAATTTCAATTGGTTGACAGGATATATTTTCATTGATGTTTTATTTCATTTGCCATTATATCGTGTGTGTGTGTATATATATATATATATATATATATATATATATATATATATATATATATCATCAATTAGGGAGAAATAAGCCATTTAGGATATATAATTCAGTGCAATGACCCTAATCCTGCACCCATTATTCTATTACCGTTCCTATTGAGTTGAATTGGGCCTTGATCTTGATTGCTGCTTTTGACCCATTGAGTTTAATAGGAGTTGTGTCTGAGTGAGAAGGACTGGGTCTCATATGCATGCGATCAAATTATGGAAACTGGCAAAAAATGCATCCTGAATTCATAAAGTCAGTTTTACTTAGACTTAAGTCTCTGATTTATAGTTAATTTGAGGTGCCACAGATAGAAGTAATTCCAGAGAAATAGACAAACAAAAATGTCTACTATGTTAAGGGATTGAAAAAGTCTGATTTTTGTATTATTCACACATAATCAAAGAAATTCAAGTTTAATGCTGAAATGTTGTCCTTAATCTAATCTATTACTTATGATTACTACTATTATTAGTATTTAAAATATAAATTACCATAGTTCTCCGAGGCCCCTATCAAGACTGAGGCCTAATTGCGTAAAGTGCTATACAAATATATGAAGAGATGAAAATATAAGACTTTTTCATACTTTTAGATAATGCAGCCCACTCTTTGGAGACAAAGTTAATATACGTTGGTAGTTTTAAACTTTATTTTAAGCTGTGCTCAAACAAAATCACATTTTCAAAACAAAACAAAAAACCTGATGTTTAATATAATAATGTAATCTAATACTGTAGCTCACTGACAAAATTCACCTAACTTTAAAAGATGTTCTCACTGTAGCTGAATGTGGTGGGTCTTTGTCCAGCAGACCAAAAGAAAAAGGGCTTTCTACTTCTTTGCATTGGGTTATGAAGGAAGGAGGATGGGAAAGGGAAACCTGCCTGAATGGAGCCATGGGAGTTTAGTGCAGCAGGGAGACTCCCCATCTCACCCCTTTCTCCAGATCCCTTTAATTTTTATATGGGGAAGGCACTGGGGTCCCAGCAATGGGCAGGAACCAGACTGGGAAGTGGGAGGGCAGATAGCAGCTTTCCCGAATAGGTAGAAAAAATTAAGGAAAGAATAACAACCTGCATTGTATGATTTATTGCCGAGTATTCCCAGAATGTGGTAAGTGAATAAAGTTGCTGCCCTATTAAACCCCATCCATTGCATCTTGTCTTTCTTCCAGCATGGCTGGAACAATGAGAGCATACTGAAAGCCTTCCTAATCTGCATATTGACACAATATGCTGAATCATCATTAAGGTAAAGTTTGAGATGTTTCCACAGATCCTCCTTTCAAACTATCAACACACAATAAACCATAACAGTTCCAGAGGCTATTATATATCAATATCTAATTAGGCAGTCCTTAGTAAGCAAGGCACAGGTACTTGACAAGATAAATAAGCAATTTAGGATATATAAGTCCAAGGAAAGAGAATTATATCTTGTATTTCAAAGCCTACCTACTGCTCCATTATTTGCAGATCAATGAAACCACAAGGCCAAATCCCTCTAACCTTAGTCATGAAGCATTATGAGTGCTTGACTGAGTAAGGCAGATATGATTTGGCCCGTATTGGTGGTCACTTATCTACATTAGGATTACCAGTATGAAACATTTGGGCTCTTAAAAACAATAAGCTGTTTTTAAATTATCGATACATAAAAAACTATAAGAACTCTTCTTTTTCTTCTGCTGGTATAGCTTAAAAATGTGGCAACTGACTGTTACTTGATTTATTTTAGTATGCCTGATACTAAAATAAATCTGATACCTTGTACAGTACGCCAAGAATCAAACAGAAGCAAAATTTTAATGTTCACATTATAACCTTCTGGAAATAGGGATGTATAATGAAAACACTGACAGACCCTGAATAAACTTACAGTGACAGGCAGTAGTACTAGTAGGCACCCATAATTAGATCTTTTGTGTGTTTGCAGTTAGCTTTAAAAAAAACCTTCCACATTTATTATAAAAAAATTCAAAATAAACTACCAAAAGGTAAGTTGTATACTAATGATGGCAATGAAAAAAGAATTTACATGAAAATATTCTTACTATTTTAATTTATTATGATGGTATTTATTATGGCTTCATTAAAAGAAATGTGATTGACTGAAGTTTCATTCAAAGATATCCAGTTGACTCATCTTTCTGAAATGGAATGGTCAGCATAATTAATTTACCTTTTGGAATGATAGACTTTAGTTTTTTTGTACCGAGCTACTATTCAGAATAAGAGACTAATATGGATTATATTACGCGTTACAGTAAGCTATTATATTTTCATAGGTAAAACTCTTTATAAGTGAAATACATGATTATTTTGGTTCCCCTGAATTCTTGAATATTTTCAAGTTCACATAGAGAATTATGTAAATGTATTATAGTCTAAATTCTTCCATAGAGAGCAGTTGTGTAATTTGAAATATTGTTCACAATGTGAAATGTTTGCTGCATTTCTTTAAAAACCTCCTCATTTTTAGAATATTATAAAAGTTATGTTTTATTTTAATTGCCTTCTAAAAAATATCAGATCACCCTAATCTGCATTTGAACATTTGCAAAGAAACACATTTTTCTCACTTTTTCTGTTTATACAATTCCCTTTTCCTTTACTGTTCAATATAATAATTTCCGGCTGTAAATTCTCCTACCTTGGAAGTCATAATTAAAAGTGAAAGGACTGACAATGACATGTACCTGTCTTTTATACAAGAAATTAAGTTTATACTTGATCTAGTGAAGTACTCTTAATTTATAGTGGACAACAAATCAGTATATATTACATTTAAGATGCAGTGGCATAAACCTATTGCACACTGGAGGTCACCCTTGCTACTTACAAATTTTTTACATTTTTGTAAAAAATGCAGCCATTGTATATTTTAATATACACAAGGTGGCTTTCTACAATATTTTTAGCAAAAACTCAAGTCCATATTTAGGGCTATGCAAACTCCATATTTAGCTAACCATAATACAGCATGGGGAAAGCCATTTGTAAAAATCTAATTGCAGTCTGATTCTCAAGTGACTGGTACAAATAACATGAAGCTTTTTGGTATCAAAATAGAGACTTTGGTTGTCTATTGAATTTCTTGTGGAGAGTTTCAACAGCATTGTGTATTTCTATCTTATGATATATTTTATTCTATAGCATATGAAGTATAGAGGTGTTCAGCTGTAGTGATGATTAGTAAGGGTATATTAGATATGATACTCTGTGGTGCATATTTAAATGGTTTGCTCAGCAATTTACTCCACTGTCTCTTGATGTTATTCTTATCATCTAAAACTGTGTAGTAATACTGACTTTTATTTGTTTATGGTAAACAACCTGTGAGTTTCGCACTTCATTAACCAGGAGAACTTTTTGTACTCAAGACTAGATCAGTAAGATCTTGGGAAAGCCTGTGTGGTATGGTCTTAGGATGAGCTCATCTAAAATCATGAGAGAATTTAAAAATGAAAATATGAGGACAGAGGTTCTCAATCTTTACCTTGGCAGCTCAGGAGAGAGGGAAAAACAGGAGAAATTGAGAACCAACAACCAATTATTATTTGTTTGTATTGTGGCAGAGCCTAGGAGCCCCAATCAAAAAAATGGTCTCTTTCCTAAACAGTTTACAATCTAAATAGATCTTACACTTTAAATTAACATACAGTAAACTCTCCCAGTTTCTCTGAACCAACACAGGTTAGAGCAGTACCCTACGGACTTCCTAGTTGCAGTAGTTAACCAGGATGCAGTACCCACCATCCAGACTTTCCTCCACCCTCATCGTGCCACTCCACACTATGCTTTCCACTTGCACCAGAGGCTATGGGGAAGGAGGTGTAAAAACTGAATACACTGGTCTTACACTCTCTGGTGATTCCTCCATGCTAGGAGAATCCTCAGCAGGGGAATTGCAGGTGGTTCTGCTTGGGAAGCAAAATGGTGCAGAGTAGGCCAGAGAATATATCCCAGATTATTGATTGTGGCCTCATGATCTTTTAAAATAATATGTTTGACCCTCTTTCTGAAAAGGTTGGATGCCAGTGCTCTAGAGTCTAGACCATGATGCCCCAAAACTATAATTACGAATGCACAGCACAAAGCATACTTGCAACTTGTGATTATTAGTACAGATACCATAAGAGTTGCTCCTAGTTACCTATTGTCTTCTAATGTGTATTTGCAAAGTACAGTCATATTAATTATTCCATTTGCTAAAGTGTACTTTAAGGGATTCTGTTACATTATTTTTCATAATTTCTAAGGTTTTAAAAATTTATTGATAATTATACATTGGAAGCTTGAAACTGAATTGTTTTTATATCAAAATATGTTCCCCTATCAGACACAAACAGTGCTTCATTATTAAAGTTGTGTTGTTCTTATCAGTGCTGCCACCATGAGGACTATGGTTTATGTGATGATAATAATTTAGTCCCTGATCGCAAAATGACCCATATGCCCTATTGAGTTCCACCAAAGTCAATGGGATCTGTATGGATAAACATCTATACCTGCACAGTCCTCGTTGCTGGATGGGGGCTTAATAGAACAATTTGAACCAACTAACAAAAAACATTGCCCCTATCTATCATCTAGCAATAAACTTGGTCATATTCCATTCTATTTTATGACATTCCCTACATGGTACCTCACTAATCCCCAGGAAATGGAATTTGGCCCACATACTAGAATGTCCAGATCAGCTCTTTCTTCACACAGAAACTAAGCTCAGATGAGAAGTGCTTTATATTTATACACAATACACAAAAAAACCAGAAAGACAAACATGCTATGAAACACAACCAGTGTTCAGTGAGGTAGAACTTCTTCCCAAGCATACATTTGGTGTTCACTTACAGCTATGTGCTGTTACAGAATACTTACAGTATGGTTGTGCCAACAAAATAGATTTAGCATCATGTATACGCAGCACTTAGTGGTGAGACCTGATTGGGGCCTATTGATGCTATTAAGATCAAATTATGATTAATTATAAAAGATGCATTTGCCGCTAACCCTCAACCAAGAAGAACATCAAAGAGAGGCAATATGGGGAAGAGAGTTTGTCACTGTCTGAGAATCAGAAATGCACTCATGCTCCACCCCCCATAACCAAGGCAATTTTTAATACTCCTGAGACAGGGATGAGCAAGCCAACAGGAGACTGGAAGGTTTCAGACTTGTCAGTCAAAGCACCCCAAACTTCAGGTTCCCCACCAGGGTCAACCATTGGCCCAGTGAGAACATTCAGATTTCACTTCCATTTTTCAAGGAATTAATGAAAAAGCATTAACCCCAATGAGAATAGATTGTTTTTCTTTGCCTTTAAGAAATAAACAGCAAAGAAGAATTTATTTCAGAGATAAAGTTACATTATATTTCCAAAGGTACGTGAGAATGGTCAAGTTGTAGTAAACCCAAAATGTACATTTAAAAAAAACCTTTAATTTTATTAACAATTATGTATCCATCAAGATCACAGTCATACTAAAAAAAATCCTGTAATACATATAAATCTGCTATGCGAGCTAATTGTATTCAGATCATACAGTCAAACTTTATCCTCTCTCACAGGATAAAAAAGATATGCATAATTAGTAAAAATAACTTTTAATATTATCTGGATGCGTTATCCTCTTAAGGCTCAAAGTCTCCAGATATTTTAAATGGAGGGATAAGAAGTATACCCAGAACATTAAAAAATAAGTAAACCAATTTAGCTGTGTAGTTTGTTGAAAAAGTAGGAAAGCACCATAAGAAGTCTTATAATTTTGTACTCCTTACTAATATGACTTGAGGCCTTAATTGTCCGTTTCAATGTCCTCCTCCAGAGAGTAGAGGAGCAAGCCTGCATTGTGTCAATTCTTGCTTAATGTAACAATTAAAGAAAATGAAAATTTGCAGGATAAAAAGAATGGAAGTGTCTCTCTTAGGGTATATGTCATCCTTAAGATGCAAAGCCATCAATAGCATCAAATACATGAGGTTCTGTCATCCTGAATCCTCCCCTCAGACTAAAATATAGGATGCTTGACGAATATTCAAGCCATTTCCCGTGGCAGTTACCAACAATTTAAGAGAGATATTTCCTCAGTGACAAAGTTCATTCTAACCCAGAAGTATAAATGTTGGAGTATAGATGCTGGCTCTCTGATGCAGAATGGAACAGTAGAAAGTTTATGTTTTATGCTTTGTTGTTAAGTTAAAAATAAAGGCAAACCCCAGAGAGCAGGTGAGTTTGAACAGTGTGTGTGTGTGTGCGCGCGCGTGCGTGCAAGTACACACACGCACATTGTATTAATACCAGAGTGGGGACACTGTTGTGGATGTTTATCTAATATTCAACATATCAAGCATAATCGGGGCTGTTGGCAGAAGTAATTTACATCAATTAACTAAATGGATTGTAGCAAAAGAGGCAAGGTATTAAATCAATAACTTTACTGAAATTATATATGCACTGTTCATGCTTCATAGTTAAGGTTGACTTGGGTTTTGAAGGGATTCAACCTCTTTATTATATCTGAAGAATACAGTGTGTTACATGTAAAACTTTTATTAAGATTGTGGTAAGGATGAGTATGCATCAGTAACTTCAAGTAGAAAATCCTTACAAGAATGGTGTAATTATCCCCAAAACAAGAATTACAAACCCAGAAAATTTAGAATTAAGGTTAAACTAAAAAAATAAAAATAAAAATCCAAACATGCTGAAGTAAGGTTGCTCCAAAGCAACCTTAACTCTATCCTGTAGTGACGCTAAAGAATAATCATACAATTATGATTAAAGCATTTTAGTGTCTGTGGTCTGATTCACAAGGAACTGATTTTTTTTTTTTTAATTCTCCCTCCTTCCCCAATGACAACACTGCCTGGTAGAGTCAAAGTTTTGGGGTACATTTCCATGCCTGGACATCTTAACTCTGAATTTCTTGAGTTTGTAATACTTGTTTTAGATAAATACAACATCTCTTACGTTACTGGTGTGAACTCTCAACCTTATTTCCAGTGTAATGTAGGTTTTTATTTAGAAATAAATACTTAAAATATAGATGGTTCTCGTACTATGCTCATCACCATATCTGAACACCTTCCAGTAGCCAACTTTACTAACACCTGTCATATGTTGTTTGTTCTCTCATCTGCTTCCCAGGGGGAGATGTGTGTGCACTGGAGTATCTTCTTTGGTAGAGGTTTTGTTTTGTTTTTAAATATACCTATTGCTATGTGCTTTATATTAAAGTTAGGTCAAAGAAATGTATCTTGCATTTGGAGCGGAAGGTGGTGAGATTGGTGATAGTTCCTGAGGGAGTTCATTCCACAGTCTTGGACCAGCCCCTGATAAAGTTCTGTCCCCAGAACACATGAGCTTTACCCTTATTATAGAGAGTATTGTGTGCCAGAGGAGTGTAGTTGCCCATTGTCTTCATCCCAGATTTTTAGGCAGACTTTCAGATATCCTGGGCTCAAGTCATGGACTGCCTTGAAGATAAGGACTGAGACCTTGAACTCTATTTGAAATTCTGTAGGAAGCCAGTCTACAGAGTGGAAGAGAGGTTTGATGTGCTCGCAGTAACCTGTGATGCAAAAGTTACACTGCAGAGTTCTTTACTAGTTTGAGTTTCCGAAGTGCTCAAGGCTTCTTGCCCAGGTAAATTGCATTGCTGTAGTCTAGCCAAGAGGTGCTGAAGCCGTGGAAAACCAAGGCCAGGTCATCATCTGCCAGGATAGGATGTTGTCTTGTAGCCAGCCAGTGATAGAAAGCATTAGATGCATATGCTGCTATGTGAAAGCTTAGTGTCAGCAAGTCATCCAAGAGTATTCCTAAGCTATGGACTGAACTGATGAATTGTGGGTGTGAGCCTTCAACCAAAGGAGACTGTGCCATAGCTGCAAATGCTTCAAAATGCTTTCCTCCATCCATCACCATCACTTCTGTCTTGCTCATGTTCAGCTTCAGCCAGCTATTCTTCATATATGTGCTGATCTCATCCAGGAGCTGGAGCAGGAGTAGGCTGGGCAAGGAGCAGGAACAGGAGCAAGGCTAGAGACAGTGGAGGCAGGGAGAGGACCAAATAGAGCTGGGGGCTGGGAATGCATTGAGCAGCCCCACTGGACTGCTGCTATTGACCATAAGTATCAGCCTGCTGACTCCTGCAACCTGATTCCTGCTAGACAGCTTCTATCAGGGCCAGCTGCACTTATTGGATTGCAAGGAGACTGGCTCTGTTTCAGGTTAGATTCACAAAGTTTTGGGTCAAGACTCCTTTAGGGTGTCTGAAAATTTTTTAATGAGTGAATGTACTGAACTCTGGG
This sequence comes from Trachemys scripta elegans, assembly GCF_013100865.1. Lineage (NCBI taxonomy): Eukaryota > Metazoa > Chordata > Testudines > Emydidae > Trachemys > Trachemys scripta. The sequence continues at coordinate 56,178,809 of NC_048303.1, read as the reverse complement.
AATGCAAATGTGCTGTTGGTTGGTGGGTGTAGGTGGAACAGATCCATGCTGTTTGAGAAGCCTTCCTGAATGTGGTTGATCTTTTCAGTGAAGTAGGATGATAGTTCTTCTCAGCACTTGGTGCTCAGCTCTGATGCAGGCTATAGGTGGATTAATTAAGTGGCTAACCACCCTGTATAGGTCCTTCAGGTGGGATTTGGCAGCTTCAGAAGTGGCTGATAGTAAATTCTCTTGGTCTCTAATATGACCTCGGCATAGGCTTTGAGGAATTCATGTTAGATCCTGTCTGTATCAGCCTTTGTTTTCCACCAATGGTGCTCAAATTTCCACCACATCCTCTTCTTCTGGCACTGGGTGTCAGAAAACCAAGGAGATCTATGTGGGTGATGGGGGAAAACGGGCCTTTTGAGGGCCACCATGTTGATGGTTGAGGCTAGTGTAAAATGACAGTGATTCATCAGGTCCCCTACTTGTCATCCTGTGCATGGAATGCGGTTGTCTATCGGCAAGCCGTGGAATTTGTGGGAGTCTATCAGTCTTTGTGGTTGAATCAGGATTGTTGGTCTTTCTTGTTGCCTGGGAGTGGGAAGATTAAGTCCAGGGGATGACTGGTTGTGTGGATTGGACTAGAAGTCCTAGGGAGGTGAGTGAGGGAATGAGTTTTTGGGATTTTCCACCTTTAGCCTTGTGAAGATGAGTGGTGAAATCTTCCAGGCTGGGGTGTTTCACCACCGTCACCTTTCTTGTTGAAAGGTTAATGGCTTAATGGCACATAAGTGCCAATGTGTGAGTCTCTCTCCATGTCCGAAAAGGTTGTGTTAAGGATTCATTGCTTATGGCATTTGAGTGAGGAAGATGACCAAGTGTTAATACATCGGCTCTCGTTTGCCTCAAAAGCAAAAGTTGATTCAAATATTATTCACCACTTTCTCTGCCGGTATAAATTGATGAAACTCAGTTGAATAGAATCATAGAATTGTAGACCTTGAAGGAACCTCGAAAGGCCTTCTAGTCCAGTCCCCTGAACACGAGGCAGTACTGTTATATAGACCATCCCTGGCAGGTGTTTGTCTGACCTGCTCTTAAAAATCTCCAATGATGGAGATTCCACAACCTCCCTAGGCAATTCATTCCAGTGCTTAACCACCCTGACAGGAAGTTTTTCCTAACGTCCAACCTAAACTGCCCTTGCTGCAATTTAAGCCCATTACTTCTTGTCCTGTCCTCAGTAGTTAAGAGGAACAATTTTTCTCCCTCCTCCCTATAACAAACTTGTATGTACTTGAAAACTGTTATCATGCCACCTCCATCTTCACCAGACTGACAAACACAGTTTTTTCTGTCTTCCTTCATGGGTCAGGTTTTTCTAGACCTTCAATCATTTTTGTTATTATCTCTGGACTTTCTCCATTTTGTCCACATCTTTCCTGAAATGTGGCACCCGAACTGGACACAGTACTCCAGTTGAGGCCTAATCAGTGCAGAATAGAGCAGAAGAATTACTTTTTGTGTCTTCCTTATAACACTTCTGCTAATACATCCCAGAGTGATGTTTTCTTTTTTTGCAACAGTGTTATACTGTTTACTCATATTTAGCTTGTGATTCACTATGACACCCAGATCACTTTCTGTAGTACACCTTCCTTGGCAGTCATTTCCCATTTTGTATGCATGCAACTGATTATTCTTTCCAAGTGGAGTACTTTGCATTTGTCCTTATTGAATTCCTATTTACTTCAGACCATTTTTCCAGTTTGTCCGTATCATTTTGAATTTTAATCCTATCCTCCAAAGCACTTGCAACCCCTTCCAGCTTGGTATCATCCGCAAACTTTATAAGTTTACTCTCTATGCCATTTATCTAAATCATTGATGCAGATATTGAACAGAACTGGACCCAGAACTGATCCTTGCAGGACCCCACTTGATATGCCTTTCCAGCTTGACTGTGAACCACTGATAACTACTCTCTAGGAACAGTTTTCCAGCCAGTTATGCATCTTATAGTAGCTCCATCTAGATTGTATTTCCCTAGTTTGTTTATGAGAAGGTGATGCAAAACAATATCAAAAGCCATACGAAAGCCAAGATATACCACATCTACTGCTTCCTCCCTCTCCACAAGGCTTGACCTTGGCTCAATATGTTAAATAAGGTTACCCTTGTAACAGCTCTATGGACAATGCTGCTTTCCTGGCTGGAAGGCAAATGTGATTTTGATTGAAACTTTTAACACAAATGATGATAACGTGTTAGGGAGCACTTAGACTAGACACAACAGATTTGAGACACTTTGAGAGAGGCAAGCAGTATAGCTGCTCTTTTGGTCCATTATTGTTCAAAGCATTAATAGGAATTATTTAAATATTACAAATAAAAATTGACTAGGTAAGACAATCTTAAATCTTTGTCTTTTAATTTATATCCCAGCAAGTAATAAAATCACTTAATTCTGATCTTGCTTACAACAGTTTTATACTAGTGTAACTTCACGGATTCATCAGAGTTCATCCTGATTTACATCTGTGTGAGATCAGAGTTAGTCTCAGCGTCCCATGGTGTGGCCCCTTTGAATTAAGGACAGAATATATGGGCCAGGTCTAAAATCCTCTCAGCCCCAAGAGGGAAGGGTTGTTCAGACCCCTGACCCTAAAAGGGAGCTCTTTGGGGGAAGCTGTATAAACTGAACTCCAGAAGAAGGTCAATATTGTATAAGACTCTGGAGGTGAGTGGTTTGTTTCTGTTCCCCTCTAGAATAAGCTGGGGAAAGTGTGCCTGAAAGGCCTTGTTCAGCCAGCAGGAGGAGCTACAAGGCTGGCACACCCTTCAACAGTCCCCAGGAGTGTAAATCCTTCTTGACCACTCATAGATTGGCACAATCTGCACCATTTCTGTTGCAGTCTCATTCTCTTCTGAAATGATTATTCTGCTTTGAGAAGTCTTGGAAGTCAGATTCTTTGCTCATTGCAAATATAGAAGACTCCTCAGGGATCCAAACCAAGAAGGATTTACTACCGTATTCCAAGGGAAGGCTTTGTTGGATATAATAGATTGCAGCTCCTCTCAGTCCCAATGTTCTTAATCATTGTTTAGTGCAAAGCTGCATCTCTTTTTAAAAGAGCTGGAATGTAATCACTGCATATATTGATCTCAGAACCAGTGAATTCTACTTTTACTCAGATAAATTCAAAAGTTTGTTGTGGAACTGTGAAACAACACATTCTATTCAGGAAAAAATAGATTCAAAGGGTTTTACAGATAATTTTAAGAAGATTAAGATTCCATGTAACACAGAGAATGAATACTTTGGTTAACCATGTGGTAAAAAACTATAAATCCTCAGATTTAGTTTGCTCTCAAATTTGCAAAATTCCTAATCCTGACTTCATAGTCATTCATATTTCCACTGTGTTTTACAGCTGCAAATACATCATGTCCAGAAAGGATGTTCTTCTATGTCTACAATGCTACAAATCCACCCTGTAGTTTTACAAGAATTATCATGTTTTCAGTAATTAAGACAAAGAAATTAATAGTGTTCAACCTTTTGTGCTGTAGGTCCAAGATTTATTAAATTGCTTACTCCAGTTTGTTTAGTCCCGAGTCTATATCCACCCTATCAGGAGTGTCAGGAACAGCCACCCATTTACCCATCTTTATTTACCTGGGATTGTGATTAAGTAGGAATGTGATTAGTACCTAACTGAAGAACTTGGCTGAGTTGTTAATTCAATGTAACTTGTCGCAAAATACAAAACGTATACAGTATTTTGGAGGATACATGTGTGGGATGCGCTCAGTTTGAAGAAATCGTCTTTACTAGATTTTTTACCATGATCAAGTGTTCAGACAGCCTCGACAGAAACCAAAAATCTTGAATAGCTACAGTCTTGGCATGAAGCAGGAAATTTGCCATAGAGTTAAATACTGTAAAAGCATCCCACACATGTATCTTCCAAAATACTATACAGATTTTGTATTTTGCCACAAGTTACAGTGAATTAACAACTCAACCAAGTACTTCAGTTAGGTACTAATCACATTCCTACTTAATCCATTGCAAGGAAGGTGAAGAAACTCCCTGCCTCTGCCAGTTCACCCTATGGGGGGAAAAAAACCTCAACCTTCCTGACCCCTAAACAGATGGTTGACTAGACACACAGCATCTGCCAGGCTGGATTCTCATTGTTTTGCTTGTAAACTTTTCACATTCACATGCAAACAAATGATGGATCCAAACTGTGACATTTGGACCTTGAGCCAGATTACATATGTCTCCAAATTTCAGGTGTGTTTAGATCTTGAGTTTAGAGCTATGTTTAATGCAAGCTTGGATAGAAATGAGAGTTTAGATATCTTGTATATTTAGCATCTGATTTTTCTCCCATTGAGCCTACTTTGTAAATCTCATTGACTTTAATGGGACCAAGATGAGATTCTTAAAAGGAAGATCATAGTATGCTTTTCCCCAACCCTAGTTTTAAAATTTTGTGTAGTGGTTCTTTTTAGTTCTTATCTTAAACCATGTTTTCCCCTTCCTTTTGCTTCATAATTTCTATGTGATAATGCCCTTATTAAAATGCTTGTATTTACTTTTCAGGTCTATGTTTTCACCATTTAATATTTTTTGTTTGCACAGATGTCCATAGATATGTAATGCATGTTCAAATCCAGTAACTGAATTCCAATTTGTAAATGGAAATGTGAGGTTTTTCAGGCCCACGAATTGCAAGCTCATTGAAAAACTGGGCCTTCATTGCTTGTACACCACCTCTCTCTGTATTTTATATAATTTATTTCAAAGGCCATAGACCATAAGGGCTTTGGGACCAGACCATGCTTCCCCCACTTCCCCTGCCCCATCCCCACCTGAACTCTGTTTTCCAGCCTTTAATTATTGAAAGAACCTTTCTTCTTTTTCTTCTTGCCTTCCCTCCAAGAGGACCCCAACCGCCATATATACCATAATGCTCCAGTCATCCCTGACTTGCATTTACTTCTTTTCCTAGAAGGAGGAAGTCAGATCTAAGGTTGTACAAGGTCTGGAGGGCAAAGAGTGAAATTTTCAAGCACATAAGGGAGTTACATGCCCATATTCCATTGAAATTTAATGAGAATTGGGTATGAAACTCTGTTTGGTTCCTGTGAAAATCGCCATGGGAGCATCTCTTTGACAGTTGCATAGAGGGAACATAGAAAATTTCAAATAGTCATTCAAATAAATGTAGATTTATTCAAATGTATGCTGATTTATATCATCTGAAAACTCAACTCTTTGGGGGTTTATGCATCAACAAGCAATACAATACTCAGTGCCTTCATTTTCAACACATGCCATTTCTGTAGGTTTCTCTACAATGCTTGATTTTCTTTTATCAATTTGTTCTGTGGTAGAGAAATGGCCTTTTGTGGAACCTAGTAGTATGTAATATTTTTCTCAGATGTCACAATGCTATACTATAATTGATGTAGAATTTTTGGCAATTATGTTTGTAGTCCGGAGAAGTTGCAATTATGATGCCCAAGAAAGAGTTTTAGGGTTTAACTTCATAAGTGCTCATGGAATATTTCCTTCTCACTTGGACGCTACAGACAGATATTGCTATTTGGAATAACATAAGCAGTCTCCTCCTAGTGGTAACAAGTGCTAAATATTATGGGACATATTCTTTGCTTGAGTGGGCTTAGGGAGCTTTACACCTTTAGATAATCCTCTCAGGGGAACACTTAGCCTTGGTAATATACAAATTATGCCTTTTTTGCAGTCATTTTGCTTTTAAATAGCTAATAAACAATAGAAGAATGTTGTAAGATGTAAAATTTTGCTATGATATTAGAATCTTTTGATGTCTATATAGGCTTATCGCCCACATTTAACTTTGTAGTATCCTGTATCTGTATACAGCAATGCTTTCTATGGAAGTAACCAGATAACCATCAAAACAAAGCTAATGTTTGAATAACAATTTTACAGGAGAACTTTTTTTTTAAATTGTCACATTTTTAAAAATCGCTTGGATGTTCTACATTTTGTTGTGTAATTGTTTATCAGAGAGATCCTGTCACAGGACAAATATGATTTCAGTTTTTTAAACTTAGTTGATTTCAAGACTGTTCACTGTTGTAGGGAGGATTGTGACATCAGAAGTCGTTTGCCTGATCATCATACTGTTGACCAGTTCATTTTATGTATTGGAATCCTATTGGATAAAAGGCTATGAAAGCTGGTTGTGGTTTTTCATATTTTTTATATTTTAAAATTCCCCATGTCATTGCTATTGTACATTCTAGTAGGTATGAAATAAGGTCTTGTGACTATACGCATGAAATATGGCTCAATTTTTACCAGCTAGCAGTGAGATTTTTATTATACCTACTAAAGACAAGTATAAATACAGCGAGTATGTACAAGAGACAGAATGATTTCTGCACAGGTAACTATACGTTATAAGGAGTTACACACAGATCAAGAGTTTCTAGGTTACATCATGGTAACCACAAGATCAAAGCTATAGTGGTTTATTTTTGTCATTGGAACATTCAGATATGCATATAGCTTTACTGACAATTTTCCTGTGATTATGTTTTAGAAAGCTGACATATCTTATCAGAGTTTTATCCAGAAAATATTTTAAAAAGAAAATCATATGCAAAATAATTTTATTATTATTTTAAGTGATATATAAAAAGCCTGTATATTTTTGTAAGATTTTATTCAGTTATGGAATTGGTATAATGATGTTTTACCTATTTTTTAGTCTTTGTTTTCAAGAGTTACAAGCATCTCATTGCTGGATGTGGGTTTTCAACATTGGAGGTGACTCATTCATTCATAACCCAATTTGCTTTCATTCATTTTCATACTGTAATTATATAACCTATACAATGTTCTGTTGTCTATCAATCTGGTTATATGTATGTTCTCTTCTCATTTGAATGAGCGATATTCATTCATTCAGTTCACATTTTTCTGTAGATAGTATCAAAATGTGAGGCTCAAAATGAGTTGGCTTTTAGTGAATAAAAGTTTTAAGAATCCTAAGGCATTTTAATCAAAAGGAATTTGGTATGCAGACAAATTAAGGAGCAGGAGGAAGAGGGGAAAGGCGATGACTCGTTGATTTACCTCTTCTACTACAAGTCCATCACCAAACGGCAATCAATTGTTCACAGAGAAGCATCAAAAGGGGACAGGATGGAGCAGTGTAATTTTATTCATCTGCCATTTCATCACACCCCTCTCTAGTGACATTAAGACAACTTAATGCTTAATGCAGCTTTAAGAGCTGAGAGGCCCTTAGCACTAGGGCCTTAAGAGCCTAAAGGGTGCTTAAGTAAGGCCTGATTTTTTTAACAAAATTTCAAGTTTAATAGGAGCTGTGGATGCTCAATACCTCTGAAACCTTAATTGCTTACAACACAAAACTTTCTTTGGTGTTTCAAAACCGAAGAGTTTCAGTAAGTATCCAGCATTCTAAAATTCTAAATAATTTTAGGACATTCCAAACAACAACAACAAAAGTAGAAATTGTTCTGACATCTATGCAGGAACATTCTGTATTAAATAATCACACAGTAACTTGAAAAATACCAAGCCAGTTTTCTCTAAACTTCTATTGTTTGGGTTTTTTTCTCCTTCTTCACTGAGGATATTAAAAGAAGCCAAGTTTGAAGTTTCTAGCTTCAGTTATTTTTTAGTTATGTTAAGTGCCTTTGACTCTCACTTCAAGTCTTCCCACACAGACATACTCTCCCAGCAGCAACCACATTTGTGAAAGGCACTTGTGGAGGTATGGAACACTGAAACCCATGGACAAGGAGGACGAGATGGGGCCAAGAAAGCCAGGAGGAGCCATTCTTGTGGGCTTAACAGAGAGGGCTATGGGGAGGCAGGAACTACTCTTGATGCATTAGAGAAGAGATGAGTAGACAAGGGGAGCCTGGAACTGCTCCTGTGTTCTGGTGGGGGAGTTTGGCTCATCCTTTTGAGGACAGGAAGAGCAGTTGCTATGGGTGGTGTAGGGTGTGTGAGAAGATCCACAGCAAAAGTCCATAAAAGGAAGATTATTAAGCAGCCAGCACCATATGAAAATTAGGCACTAAGATGCGTTCCTGCACCATGGCCAGAGGTGGTGCTGTTATATGACAGTTCAGCACAGCAGTGCTCTAAGGAAGATGAAGTTGGCAGGCAAAGCTTGCTGTAGGCACGTGGTGGAGTGCACCAGGTCACCCACATTGACTTGCAAGGCTGGGGCCTGGGTGAGTGGCCTGGATGTCTCAACCCAGGCAAGCAAACAAATGGAAGATTCATTTTAGGGAATTACAGTATATGTGGATAGAGGTGAAGAAGCTTCTGCAAAACAATGCAGTCTTTCAGCCCATGTATCAAAACACTAGCAGTTTCCGTTTCAAGGCATCAAAATAATAATAAATAATTTTTAATAAGGACAATTAATATATATTGGGAGCATTTTATTAAATAAAATCTTACATAATATCATTGTAATCTAGTTAGCGCTTGTCACCTCTTGTTAAATTTGTGTTGACTGCTTCTTTTTTGTGAATAGTGTAGGGAATCAGGGTGGCTGCCCTCCGAACCCGAGGGTAAAGGGCCTTTCCCTCAGCCTGAGTGGGCGGGGCCAGCCCAAGCTTGCTCCACCCCCCGGAAGGGGAGGGTTGGGACAGGAAGTATAAAGGGCGGGGCCCTTAGCTCAGTTAGGGCAGCACCAGGGAGGGAGGCAGACGCAGACCGTGGGCTGCTCCCTTCAGACCCTGCTGCCATGCCAGGGGTGGCCCTGGACCAGTGGAGACCTCACCTGGAGGCGGACTGGGGCTGCCAGGACTGCCCGCTGCCGAGTACCCAGAGGAACTGGAGGAGCCGGAGGGGGAGCTGGAGCTGCCAGCAGCCGAGTACCCAGAGGAGCTGGAGGAGCCTGAGCCTGAGGGGGAGCTGGAGCTGCCAACAGCGGACTACCCCGATGCACCGGCAGGACCAGAGGGATTCGGACGAGCAATCGGGTAGGAAGTAGCCCAGGGACAGAGCTGCACAGTGGTGAGTCTGTATTGCGGAAGGACCCCACTGATCCAGTGGCAGGACCCTCGTCCTGCCACTGTCAGGGCCCTGGGCTGGAACGCAGTGTAGGGTGGGCCTGCGTTCCCCTACCCAGCCGAGCCACGTCGAGACCTTTGCCAGCGCTCCCCCGCCTGAGGGGCGCGCTACTGACCTTTGCCGGCGCCCCCCCGCCTGAGGGGCGCGCTACTGACCTTTGCCGGCGCTCCCCCTGCCTGAGGGGCGCGCTACTGACCTTTGCCGGCGCCCCCCTGCCTGAGGGGCGCGCTACTGACCTTTGCCGGCGCTCACCCTGCCTGAGGGGCGCGCTACAGACTCTGGCTGGCGGCCGCCCCGCCGCTAATTCCCCGCTGACGGAGGCGTGACCCAGGCCGGCCAGTGACCTCATAGCTCCCCACCGCCCCCTAGCGGGTAGGTGGGCCGACGCCGATCACAATAGTCAAAAAAGATTTATGGTGGCTGGGACATAATTATTTTGGCCAGCAAAATCTACTCTTTGGATGGGGTACTCTTACATGCAGTAAGAATTTATTAACTTGCAATGGCCCTGAGAATCAGTGAAAGTGAGAAATTTAAAAAATGATTTTCAGTTACATCAAAAGTGAAGTAAATGCCCCTTTTCATGTGTAAGTGTATTTTAATGTATTATATTAACTACTTCTGATGACACTTAGTCTTGAATATTCAGAGTCTTGCCTCTTTTCAGTTATTCAGCTGTTGGCTAATAGAGTCCTTACTACAAAAAATAAGTACCTGTAGAATAGTAGTTTTGGGGTAACTTAAACTTCATTGAAGAATCCTAAAATCTTATTACAGTGCCATTTTCTTTCTTAAAATAATTAAAATCAATGCTACAGTTCATTGTACATTGAAATACACTTTTTCATTAATGGAAAAAAACAAATTGTGTTGCTTGTATTCTCCTTCATGTAATATTAAAAGTTAAATTTTTCATATTACATTTCAATTTAAATACTTTTTGTAAGGAGTATATACACTCGATTTAGTTATTTATTTACATTGTATTATGTAGTATTTGACTAAACTATTAACTCTGATACATTGTTAAACAGTTGCCAACAGTAGACAGTCCATATAATTCTCTGTTTAAAATACCCAGATCTGTTGTTGAGTGAAACAGTTTATTCAGACAACCTTATAAATATCATATGTAAAAAAGAACAACCCAAGGTAAAGACAAAAAATGTCTTTATCCATATGCAACCAGATAAGAAATAGATTTATATTCAGTCAAATCTTTTTAGTCAATGAAACAGCACTTTCATGCATACTGCACTCAAGTGATAATTAATATAGTCTAATTCAGGACATGATGCCTGAATTGATGTACTGTCATCAATACCCCATGTTAAAATCAAACCTTGACAGGGATTTAACACCGTGGAACAGGTCATCATATGATAATATTCTTTTTGCCTCTCAGTATTTGTCTTCAACCAAGCAAAGTATTACAAGATGGGGTAAAAAAAAAAAGGGAAATAATTACAAATGAAGAGTGACGCGGGCTGTGAATAGAACATATGTTAGGCTAGGCAGAGGCATCAGTGAATTATATCATTTCATGATGAAGCAGCACTGGGGCTGAACAGACCTATTTTAAACCTAGATGTATTTTATCTCTACTGTATTTGGACTGTCATCTTTGGAGAAAGACTTGGCGTAATTGAGAGTCAACTCCAATCTGCATGACTCGAGTATGAAGTGTAGGCCAGATGAACAGTGTTATGGGAAAAAGGGAAGCCTCTAATAAGATATAAATGAGTAATAACCTTTTATACCTTACACTTTCAAAGGGTTTTGTAAAATATAATTTTCAAAGTTATAAATTTCAAGGTGCCATTAATAACATAAACAAACTGACTTAATTTTACTTAGTTATTTTTTTTTAATCTACAGAGCTAGTTTTTTATGCATTTTTGCATAAACATGCATCCACATATTGATATGGAATTCTAAAATTATTATAACAAAACAGAATTTTCTTTAAAAAGTATTGAGTTGATTAATCTTACGATGAGTGCTTTGATACCATTCTTTCATGTATATTTATTCATTTAATTGTAGAGTTTATCTTCATAGGTTGGAATTATAATAATTGTGCAGACACTTGAAAGTTTAATTTGCTTCCTTTGGAGTGTTTGTAAATTAATTTCTTCTGATTAATGTTCCTGGATTTTTTTCTATAGAAACTACATACAGTGAAACAAAATTTAGAGGTTTTGTTTGTTTATTTTGTTTCAATTATTGGATTCTAAAGCCTAACCCTGCAAATATTCTCATGTATAATTGTTTGCAGGATCAGGCCATAATTTTTCATATTTTATTTTAAGTTGGTATAAAGATATACTTTTAAGGAAGTTAAATTTCATTCATTCCATGCTGAAGTTTTGGTTATAGAATAATGTGTTTGGCACATAAACATTGTAGGATAGTTAAATTTCGCCTCGTAAAATGTATTAATTAAAGCCTTTTGTAGCTCTGATAAAGTTCCACCAAGTGCTTTGCTAGGCGCATTAGAACTTGGGGATGCCACATGGCATCTTCAAGGCACTGAGGGATGCATGCTGCAGACCTTTTGATTTGGACACAGCGGCAAAATGAGGATTGACACGTGAATGGGATTATGCTTCTGGCTGCAACTTTTATTAAACTTTAACACAGGGGAGGGAAGCTACCTGCCTATCATCCATACTTTCCTGTACCAGGCATGTAATTGGTTCTAGTGCAGGGATTACAGGGCTGGAACGGAGCTGAAAGAGGCTCCAGGTAGCCCAACACTGGGAGGTGGGGAATGCTGGCCAATCAGCACCCCTCTCCCCCGGGTGGCCAATGGGTACCAGAGACTCTGAGGAGGTGAAACTACATGTTGTCCCTTGATGAGGGTCTCCCTCCTTACTGCTGGTACCGTCCCACTTTCACCACTGGTCCCATCAAGTTCACCCACCTGTTGATGCAGGTGAGTGATATTTTGAATGTTTCCCAAATTCTGGGAAGCCACAATGGAAAAGTGTGTAGCTGCAGTGGTTCTCTGACATGGTGATAAGAGAATGTGAGAAAATTGGGGGCATATTGATCCAAGGATATAGTCTTCAAGTAATCCTCTATTTCTGTAGAGATTAAAGGGATGTTTATTCGGAGAATTTCCAAAGAGACTGACTCCTGGGTGAACTGAATTTTTCTGAGAGTCTGTTTGTAAGACTTCTTATAGAAATAAGTTTAGATAAGATCAAGTGGTCATTTTCATACTATAAACTACATTAGAATTGTGCATACAAAATGTTTCTTTCTGTTTTATTGTTTGTGCATAGGAGTTTAACTCTCATTTTATAATGCTTTGTGCTTCTTGTACAGATGTAGCCCACAGTGTTTATGTTAGACTTAAGAACAGATCTGATTAACATTTTCTTTCTTTCATTCAGTTGAGAGGGGAGAAATTAAATGTGACTGTCTATGAAATATATTACTGTAACATGATAGGCTCTGATTCTCCAACCAGATTCACACGGACAGCCGTGTAGTCTGGTAGATTTCCACTGAACTCTAATGAGCACAATGACCTGCCTGGGCAGATGCAACTTCAGAATCGGGGCCACAGAGAGATCAGAAAGGCAACTCTTAACTCTTAGAACAGGGTTATTTGCATAATTCATATTACATTTTCCTCTGTATGGAAAACATAAAAAAAAATGTGTTTTAGTTGGATTTGGGGTCTGCAGATGCTAGATCTGTGCCAGTAGCAGTTTTAAATTTGAAGAATAAATGATAGCTTTAATAAAATGAAGGAAATACATGTATTAAAATATGCCACTTATCAAGCTACTACTTTCTAAAGTGACCAGATAACTACATTGTCCTCTCCTCATCTGTCCCTTACCTTTACACTGTGTTGTAGTATTCTCCTTATTATCTTATGTTTTGAATTCTGGACAAAGAATCCATCTTTGTTTTTTTGGTACAGCTATATTTTGGTACAGCTAATAGAAATATTATGATAATTAATTTCACATTATTTTCTTCAAAACAAAATTGTACATGGACCCTCTTATTACTTTTTCATAGCTCATAAGTATCCAAGAAGTAAAGACAATGTATGGCTTAAAAGGCTCGCACTGTCCATATCTTAGAATAGAAGTACCTTTATTATCCAACAAAGAGTATGGTGCATTTCGGCTTTTTCTTGTTAAAATGATTCTCTTGTTTTAATGCATTAGAGGCATGACATTCTTTTCACAAATCCATTCTCCTAAGCAAAATGAGAATATGCTTGGGGAAGAGGGATATTATGGAATAACTGATACCGAATACCGTAAATGTTATGGATGCATCTATCCCATTGGACTCAATGAGAATTTTGTGTGCAGGATCTGCCCTCAACAGGCATGCAGGAATGAATTCAGGATCAGGTACTAAATAAGCATTTTATCTTTGGTGGGCAAATAAAAATGATATTTCTGCCTAGGGATAGCAATTAGCCTCTGTGGCTGCAGAACTGAAGAGCTTTGAAAAGCTTCCATGTGCCGCTAGTCAAGGAAGATAAATTCTCATGGGCTGTCTAAGGAGTCAGAGGTATATAAAAACAACAACAAAAGTACCATCATTTTAAAACAAATTTCTGAATCAACTTTGCTCTAAAATGTGACATAAACAAAGTGATCCTGGAGTGGTATAGTATGGATTTCATAGCACTCATTTAGAAATAACCCACGTAATCCACTCGTGGCTTTGCACTTGTGAGTAATGTTGCAGTTCCAGACTTATGCTAATAATAGGGTTACCAGATAGCAACTGTGAAAAAACGGGATGGGGTGGGGGATAATAGGCGCCTATATAAGAAAAAGTCCCCAAAAAACTGGACTGTCCCTTTAAAAATGGGACATCTGGTCACCCTAGCTAATAAAATCTTTATATATATATATATATAATCAATATTTATTTCATTGCAACCACACATCCTTGACAAAATGTTCGTTCTTTTTAAATGTCTGCTTAACAGGGCTAAGCCTAGATTTTGTAGTGTCCAGTGTGAAGTAAGGCATGCTACACCCTGTTCGGCTCCCTTCATGCCTTTAACAGGGCCTGTTGTCCCGTGTCTCATGAATTCTGTGTGTATATATGTTTGGAGCCCTTTGATGAACAGCCCCCTAGGTGATCCTATGCCTATCATGGGCCTCTGCATATCATAGGATACCATTTCTGCCCAAGCTACAAAGCTTTTCCATTGCATTTTCTAAGTTATGGTTGAGCCCTTTTTTTTTGTGAAAATTGGTTTGTAGAATAATTGTTGGTTTATGCTGAGTTGCTATGAACTGAAGATAAAACAAATGTTTAAAATAGTAATACTACATTAGTTTTCACTTCTGTTTTTCTTGGCTTTTCATGGATCTATTTGTATGAAGCAGTACTGGGATCCAAAGAGTTGGTGATTCATGTAGTCAGAATAAGAAATATACATGGCTTGATCTATTGTGAGCATTATGAATCATTCTGTGTATGATATGTTCTAACCAATTCCAATTTTGGTTCAAACAGATATATTTAGTATTGAAAATCTGTTGGAAAAAATGGACTTAGTTTGTACTTTGAAGCTGAAAATTGTTCTTTGTCTCTATCTGCACATCAGTCTGTGATGCTCTTCATGAGTTTCACACTGAAGAGTGGCACTAGTTTGACAGTCAGTGGCAGGCAGATTAGTAGTGGTGCTATTGCCTGTCACAGCTCAGTGATTTAGAACATAATGCAGAAATTCTAAATCCTAAAGCCCTTACCTATATCACAAAATGTGGCCAAAATATTTGGAAAAAAGAGAAAATTCAATCAGAGCTAAATCTCTATGTTGTGTTTGTTGAGGGTAGGTAGATCGCCTATAACTGCTCTCTCTTATTTCTCTTGCTCTTAAAACATACAAAATATAAATGACTTGTAACCCTGAGTTGTGTACCTAGCTAGTACGTTAAACTACATGTTATTTTCACTGGTTTATCCTGTCTCCCTCCATCTCTCCAATTGCTAATTGCACCCTTTTGTTGAATTTAGTTTTAAATTAGATTGCAAAGTCTTCAAGGGTGGGACTGTCTAGTTGTATGATTGTATAATGCCTAGCAATAAGCCATCCTATGGAATTCTGGATGTACCATAATACCAATAATAAATTATGATAATATTGAAATAAAACATGATAAGGGATATGAGCTTATATATATCTTTTTAAATCCTTCATCTAAATAAGAGTGACTACTCACTTTTCGCCAGTTCCCAAACATTAATTTTAGTAATTCCAAGGAATATGGCTGGTATTGGTAAAATATATAAACCAAGATATTTTTGTAAGTCCTTCTGTAGTGAGGTTATTTCTTATATGGTAATGCTTCATTATGGCTGACATGTGCTTTGAGATATTTTATAAAAACTTTGCTTTCAATATATATCTCACAATGTCACAAAAAATTTTAGTGGGGAAGTTGTAAAGAGATATTTAGGTTTTTTGTTGTTTTATTTTAAAGCTTTAGTTAGTAACATGATGCTCTGTATGTATCACAGTTCTTTAGCAGTTTTTTAAGGATTGCAGTATTTTTCAAATCATAAGAGAGTTCTAGTAGCTAGAAGCAAAGGAGTCCACTCTATGAATAAAAATAATAATGTGGTAGAGCTAGAAATAATGTTAAGCCATAGCCCCAAAAGAAACGAGTTTGTTACTAAGTTCATTAATAAAACAATGCTGTGTTTAAAATAACCTTAGACATGTCTTTATTGCTGAAAAAGTACCAGCAGAATATAAGGAATAACTATCAAGGAAGGACACCAACTGAGAGTCAATAAGCCCCTGGAACCCTAATGTTCATTCTCGAATGCTGGCATCAGACAAATGAAAAACAGGGTCCCGATTCAGGAAAACACTTAAGCATGTGCTTAATTTTAACTTTGACTTTGAAAATGGGGCTTAAGGATATGCTTAAGTACTGTTTAAATAGGGGTACTTTCTTGAATCAGGACACAAAAGGGTAAATCAGTACAGTCATAGTACCCAGAAACTTGTCCTCGGTAATCTCCTTAGATACATTAAACTTTAAACCCTGAAAGTTACACTGTTGTAGATTGCTAATGGAAGGTGGTCAATAGAACTTGGAATTTAATAGCCAAAACCTCACTGCAGTTGCACCATGTGGATCTCAGTAAAAGAAAGAGTGTTTGGGCTCAGCTCCAAGCATTATTCATGCTCAGATAAGGATCCATCCGTGTTCTGACATCCCAAAAACATATTTGTGGTCTTTGTGTCTGAGATCCTCAAAAAATGTGATTTACTGCAAAAGGAGTATAATTTATGTTTTTTTTAAATAGAGAGTTTTAGATGTTGAAAAAGTATATTTTAGTTTATTTTATTGTTTTAAATCCATTCCTAAAACAGCATAACTATTACACATTAGTGTTCACAGAAGCAAAAGGGAGCAGTATGGATTCATGAGTTCTTTCCTTCATAACTCCCCACCCCGACTCATTCTATAAACCTTTCTATACCTACAGCACCTATAAAATTTGTATTTTCAGTATAGGTGTCAAACCATCACCCACCACATATGATTCACAGACAAAACCACAAGCCACTTGTAGTTCATCAACTCTAACTCACTGTTAGCTAGACACACCAACATCTTGCCTCTTAAACCCAATACAGTATAAAGATGAGTGATTTAATCCCCCTTCTTCACATCTCAACTTCCCTGTATGGTAAAGAGACCAAAACATATCACATCTTATTCTCTATATACAATCTAGAAACAAAACTATTCCACATGCACGGTTCCACTATTAGACAGAAAACCCAATTTATCCCTGTCATCCTCTTTATGCAGAATGAAAATCCTACTATTCCCTCTCTATTTAGCTTCTCAGTGTGAGTCAGAGACCTCCCTCTTCCAGAAATGGACCACAGGCCCACTTTCATCCAATATTATGCATGTAGGCTACAAATATGAGAGTCATCAAATTAGTGCAGTACTTTACTTATTTAACCGAGAGAAGAAAAGGGAGCCAGTGTGTCTTTAAAATATCATTTTAAATTGTAGTCAGGGATTTCAAAAATTTCTGAAGTGTTATATAAGTTTACCCCTCTTAGATGGATTGTAAGTGGGTAAATGGGTTACTACTTCCTTAAGTTTAGTTCAAGGCTACTTTTTGGTTTGGTTTTAAGTTATTCCCTATGATTTCCTTTTTTTCTTCACTAGAATGATGTCTTTACTTACCTCCTAGAACAGGGGTTCCTCAACTGTGGTATGTGTACCCCCAGGGGTATGTGAGACATTTCTGGGGGGTACATGGGACAAATTGCGTAATGGTGGATTTTATTTATTAATTACTTTATTTATTGCATTTTCATAATAGGCTACCAGATGAAGCTTTAAAACTCTGGGAATTTATGTAAAATATGGTAGTTAATTTACTTCAAGATGTATCAGTGAGAACACAGATACACATAGGGTTGCTGACTTTCTAATTGCACAAAACTGAACACCCTTGCCCGACTCCTGCCCTGAGGCCTTGCCCCTGGCCTACCCCTTCTCTGAGGCCCTCACTCCACTCCTCCAGCCCCCCTCCATCCATCGCTTGCTCTCCTCCACCCTCACTCACTTTCAGTTTCTGGGGTGGAGCCAGAAATGAGGGGTTCAAGTTGTGGGAGGGGGTTCTGGGCTGGGGAAGAGGATTGGGGAGCAGGAGGGGATGAGGACTTCATCTGGGGATGTGGAATCTGGGGTTGGGCTGGGACTGAGGGGTTTGGGGTGCAGCAGGGGTCTCCGGGCTCAGGCAGGGGATTGGAGTGTGGGAGGGGGTGCGGGCTCTGGGAGGGAGTTTGGGTGTGGGAGGGGGCTCAGAGCTGGGGCAGGGGTTTGGGGTGTGGAAGGAGGTTCTGACCTGGGGCAGGGGATTTGGGGTGCGGGCTTTGGCTGGGTGGCACTTACCTGATGTGGCTCCCAGTCGGCGGTGCAGCGGGGCGAAGGCAGGTTCCCTGCCTGCCCTTGCTCCACGCAGCTCCCGGAAGTGGCTGGCATAGCCTTGTGGCCCCTAGGCAGAGGCACGGCCAGGTGGCTCTGTGTGGTGCGCACTGTCCGCACCCACAGGCGCCGCTCTCGCAGCTCCCATTGGCCACGGTTTCCAGCCAATGAGAGCTGCGGAGCCAGCACTTGGGGTGGGGGCAGTGCTCAGAGCTTCCCTGGCTGTCCCTGCACTTAGGGGCCACAGGAATATATGGTGGCCACTTCTGGGAACTGCGCAGAGCCAGGGCTGGCAGGGAGCGTTATCTTAGCCCTGCTGCACCACCAAACGGACTTTAATAGCCCAGTCAGTGGTGCTGACTAGAGCCTCCAGGGTCCCTTTTCGACCGGGTCTTCCAGTCGAAAAATAGATGCCTGGCAACTCTAGATACACAGAGATGCTGCTGTATAGAGCCCTCACTTCCAATCACTGTACAGCATGGGTTCAGTTGCCTAGCAACTCTCCAGTCTAACTGAGCTCAGAATTTAGGGGATTGTTTTCAATTGAATACGTCACATTATCTCTGTACGTAACAGTGAGATGTAGCCAGATGGCTAAAGACAGGAAGTGTTAAGAGGAACACACAAAGTATCAGTGAGGAGAAGGGTAGAGGTATGCAGGCAACTTGGTGTCTTGATAGATCTGGAAGGGGGTATGCAGTAAGAAAAGTTTGGGAACCTCTGTTTTGGAAATCATGTCCACAATATTTTAAGTGTAAAGTGAACTTCTTACTCTACTATACACAGGTCACTAGTAGCTAGTTACTGGATGTCCCCTTTTGATTGTCATCTTAGAGAATGAGTTAGAATAAAACAAGCAAACACCACAACAACAAAAAAGCAGTACAACAATGGGTCCATATTCAACTCCTCTTTGAAGACAGCAACATTGTCACAAATGAGCAAGCATTAATTAATTACAACAAAATAGGCCAAATAAAAAATATTGTTATGCAAATTAAATCAGCCCTTATCAGCTTTAACTTAGAAGATTGGAATATACAGTGCGTGTTAGATAACTTATTCAGACACTGACCCGGTTAGTGCCATATATTGTCACAAAGATGAACAGTTTCACCAATGCATTAGAAAGGTACATGCTTTCCTTCAAGAGATGCTTTCTTACATCCTTTTTTCCCTTGCACAGTCATATTTATTATAGTGATCATAAAGAAAATCCTTCTTTTCATTTATATTTGAGTTCTCCTGTACTACTTTTCTTTATCCCACGGTAGTAATGGACTACAAGAACTTGCTCCTCACTTGTTTTTTCTTTAACAGGCAGATTCCAGTACCACAGAGCAGCTGGTAGTATTTAGTGACCGTCTGCACCAGTACTCTCATTTTTTAGCATTAAAATTAATTTTCCTCATCTTGGCATGTAAAGAACTCGTGTGTGCCGCTTACCTCATTACCTGAAATTTTATGGTGGCACCAACAGCAGGGGATATGGTGCAACAGCTTTTTGGACATCAAAAGGAGAAGCATTGGAAGTACTAGCATGAATAGATTTTGCTAAGGCAGCTCTTGCACCTTTTAATATGAAATCAACTAGTTCCTGTTTTCTACATGCTGATGGCTGCTTCTATGGTGTTCAGTATCATGCAGGGTGTTCAGTAAATGTTCTGGCTTGCTGTTTCTTGCAATAGCAAAGGAGAGAGAAGCCCTCAGGACATATCTGAAATCCACATCAGGTGTACACCATTACTTAGCAACCTTGCTGGCAGTCTCAGCAGGGAGTTTAGGACTGAATGGACCTGGAGACTTAAATGATCTCTTATCCATAGGCATAGTCTAGGGTTACCATATTTTGTGCCTCCAAAAGGAGGACACTCCACGGGGCCCTGGCCCCGCCCCCCGCCCCCAGCCCCGCCCCCAGCCCCACCCCCAACTCCGCCCCCTCCCCAAAGTCTCCGCCCCCTCCCCTGCTTCCCGCGAACATTTAATTCGCGGGAAGCCTGGGCAGGTAAGGGGGGGTGTGGGGGGAGGAGGTGCGGCCCAGGCTGGCCCCCCGGCGGCTCCAGCCTGGGTCGGCTCGGGCCCTGGGGTGCCGGCCCTGGCCCCCGGCCGACCACCCCCGGCCCGCCCAGCACTGCCGGCC